>NW_007786697.1:0-335 GCF_000696425.1 Galeopterus variegatus
TGGCAGAAAACTTCCCAGGTATAGGAAAAATCACAGATCTTCAGATCCAGGAAGCTCAACGGTCTCCAAACGTGTTCAACCCAAAAAGGTCTTCTCCAAGACATGTTGTAGTCAAATTGGCAAAACTCAAGGACAAAAAGAGAATCTGGAGAGCTGCAAGAGAGGAGCATCAAATCACCTATAAGGGAGCTCCAATCAGGCTAACATCAGACTTTTCATCACAAACCCTAAAAGCTATGATATATTCAAAGGGAAGATATATTCAAAATACTAAAAGACAAAGATTGCCAGCCAAGAATACTCTACCCTGCAAGGCTGTCCTTCTGAAATGAAAG
>NW_007786697.1:361-1016 GCF_000696425.1 Galeopterus variegatus
AAACAAAAAACTGTGGGAGTTCACCACCACACGACCACCCTTACAAGAAATTCTCAAGGGAGTACTGGGTTTGGTTCCTGAAAAATAACTACCACTGCCAGAAAAACCCAAGAAAAATCAAAACCCACTAGTAGAATGAAAATGGCATTCATGAAGAGAAAACGAACAAAAAGGCTATCTACCACCCAAGGAACTAACAAATACAGAAAACAAACAGCAAATCAGAAAGCAAGGAACAAAAGACACCTAAGACAACCAAACAACCAATAAAATGCTAGGAATAAATCAACACCTTTCAATAACAACTCTTAATGTAAAAGGTTTAAATTCCCCAATCAAAAGACAGACTGGCTGACTGGATTAAAAAGGAGGACCCAACTATATGCTGCCTACAAGAGACCCACCTCACCCATAAAGACTCACATAGACTAAGAGTGAAAGGATGGAAAAAGATCTTCCAAGCAAACAGAAAAAAAAAAAAAAAAACCGAGCTGGAGTAGCTATTCTCATATCTGACAAAATAGACCTTAAACTAAAAACCATAAAAAGAGACAATGAGGGTCACTACATAATGATAAAAGGACTGGTGCATCAAGAAGACATAACAATTATAAATATGTACAAACCAATGTTGGATCAGCCAGATTTATAAAAC
>NW_007786697.1:1766-2609 GCF_000696425.1 Galeopterus variegatus
AAAAAATTTATTGAAACTAATGAAAATAATGATACATCATACAAAACCTGTGGGATACTGCAAAAGCAGTACTAACGGGGAAATTTATTGCATTAAATGCTCACCTCAGAAGAATGGAAAGATGGCAAGTGAACAACCTAACACTTCACCTTAAAGATATAGAAAAACAAGAACAGTCCAAACCTAAAGTTAGCAGATGGAAAGAAGTCATTTAGATCAGAACAGAACTTAATGAAATTGAAACCCAAAAAACAATACAGAAGATCAATGAATCAAAAACTTGGTTTTTTGAAAAGATAAACAAAATTGACAAACCATTAGCATGGCTAACAAAAAGAAGAGAGAAGATTCAAATAACAAAAATTAGAAATGAAAAAGGCGATATTATAACTGATTCATCTGAAATACAAGGAATCATTCGAGACTACTATAAACAACTATACGCCAACAAATTTGAAAATCTGGAGGAAATGGATAAATTTCTTGACACACACAAGCCCCGAAAACTGAACCATGAAGACGAAGAAAGTTTGAACAGACACATTACAATAAAGGAGATTGAGGCTGTTATCAGAAGGCTCCCAACAAAGAAAAGCCCGGGACCAGATGGATTCATAGCAGAATTTTACCAAACATTCAAAGAGGAATTGACACAGATGCTTTACAAACTATTCCAAAAGATTGAATCAGACACAAATCTCCCAATCTCATTCTATGAAGCAAACATCATCCTGATACCAAAACCGGGTAAAGATATAACAAAAAAAGAAAACTACAGGACAACATCCTTGATGAATATAGATGCAAAAATCCTCACTAAAATACTAGCAAACAGAATACAGC
>NW_007786698.1:0-2609 GCF_000696425.1 Galeopterus variegatus
TTTTTTTTAATGACCATAATCAGGATTAATTAAATTATGCTCAGAAGATTCTTTGTGGGATAGGAATGCAAGTACTTTAATTGTCCACACCGTTATTGGACCAACTTTTCTACCTCCTACAAATCAATGTGGCTAAGCATTCTGAGGTAATCTATCACCATAAGAATTCTTTTGGAATATAAGCATCATTTTCAAAAGTAATTTGTGATCCAAGAGTTACTTGGAACCAAACTTCCCTAGGAAACTTAATGATTTGGGTGTTCATTGTGTTGGTGGGTGGGAAAGATGTGGTGAAAGTTGGTATCATCTCTATTTGGGGGCTGTTTTTGTGTTTTTGATGATAGAGAATAATTATCAATCAGTAGCAAATAACAGAAGGTGCATGTCTTATGTTTCATTGCTTTGTTTTATGTTGTGCATCAGCAATTTGCTAACCACAGTCCTGATGAAATGTCGCTGTGCAGCAAAAGAAGCATTTATTATCAGAAACACATTTCTTTTCTGACATTATGGGGAAAAAGAGGTCCAGATTAACTGTACTCTTTAATAAGAGGTGGAGTTCTACTGGAAAACTACTAAGGAAACTGTGGCTTTAGCTTGGATTCTAGGAATTCCATAACAAAAATTTACTATGTTCCAGCTTAATTTTGCCACCAGGCCCATTCTACAGACCCACTGTTGCTTGAATGACTCTGGGGAACATTGCTAGCTGGGGTTGTTCTCCGAGAGGCAATCCTCCACCGATGGGCTCCCCTGCTTAACTTTCCTAGTTGATTCCACTAGACCTCCTAGCAGCCTAGCTGCTAACCCAACCAACTCTAGTCTGGCTCCTAATGACGGCAAAGTCTTCAGAGAGCACTTGCCAGTTTGGAGCTGGGCCTTGGAGCTGCAGTGCAGGCTTGTCAAGCAGATGCGTAGTAAATGCTGCAGCCAAGTGAACAGCACATTTTCCTAAGTGGAAATACTGTGTTAGAGACAGAACATTATTTAACAGTAGGTGGGCAGTTCATTTCTAAACAGCTCAGCTCTTCCCTATCAGGGACCCTGCAGAAGCAGGCTTCTGCTGCAGCTGTGGAAGGAAGAGGCAGCTCTCGGAACTGTTAGGAGCAGACAGTGGCTAACAGAAGGCAGTCTCTTGGGAAGCCCCTGTCTGTGATTTTCTTACGTCAACAACATTAAACAAAATCCCTGGGCTTGTCTTTTGCACAAACAAGCTGTATAAAGCTCTCCTTCACATGCACGTACTAGTTTGCTGTTCTTCCTTTAGGTTTAACTACTGCATAAAGGTGGTTTTGTCCAGATAAGTAAAGTTGTCTAGCCCGTCTCCTTCTCAGGAAAAATAACTAATATGTAGTGGGTGCCTGTTGCCACCCAGGAACTCTGTATCCGTTAACTCATCTCTTCTTCACCAAACATATCAATGCCTAGTGAATTGCCCAAATTACACTTCTGGCTGCCCAACCTGAGATTTTGCTTCTATTTTTATTCTACCAGGATGAGAGAGAGAGAAAAAAAATCACAAATGAACTGTCTTCTCACTTTATACTAATCCCTTCTCCCCCAGGCCTTTCCACACTTAGGACTAAATATCTGAGCTTCATTAGCCAGACTGACCCCTGTATACCTGCGGGGCCCAGGCTAGGGCACAAACGGATGCCCACCTACCACACGCCTAAATATTTAAAAGTTATAACATCCCTTTGAACATGGCACTTCATGTCCATGTAAAATATGTGCACCGAGATTTAGGTGCAGTTTGAGCATCCCTAATCCAAAAATCCAAAATTTAAAATGTTCCAAAATCTGAAATGTCTCGAGTGGTGACACGATGCCACAAGTGGAAAATTCCACACCTGACGCATGTGATGTGGTCACATGTTTCATGCACAAAATTATTAAAAATGTTGTGTAAAATTACCTTCATGCTATGTATATAAGGAGTAGATAAAACAAATGAATTTGATGTTAGGACTTGTGTCCCATACACAAGATAACTTATTTTGTATATTCAAATATTTCAAAATCCAAAGAATTCCAAAATCCAAAACATTTCTGGTCCCAAGAATTTTGTATAAGGGATGCTCAACCTGTAAAAACTTTATTAAAATAGCATAAATTGAGGCTGGCTGGTTAACTTAGTTGGTTATAGCATGATGCTGGTAACACCAAGCTCTAGGGTTCAATCCCTGTACCAGCCAGATGCCAAAAATTCTTTTAAAATAAATATAATAGAACAAAATAGCATGAATTGAAAACAATCTAACTGTTCAACAAGGGGGCATTAATTAATTATAGTATCCTTCCATATAACAGAATAACCATGATGTCACATTTAAAATTCTTATTATTAACATTATTGTTCAGTTATTTTGAGAATTAAGTGAATAAAGATTATTAAAGTGTCTTTGTAGTTACTATTTTGTTTAAAGTATGAAAATAAAAATATCCAATAAGATAGTCGTAGTTACTATCTCTGTGTAGTGATCTTATAAATTATATCTATTTTTCCTTGTATTTTTAGTATTTTCCAATAATGATGGAAAAGAAATAAATTTATAATAAAAATATTCATATATTTTAATCTAATAATCCTATTTCCAGAAATCTCT
>NW_007786699.1:0-282 GCF_000696425.1 Galeopterus variegatus
CAACAGGCCCTCCAGGGTCACCCACTACAACCAAAGAGTGACAGGGTACAGAGGCACTTCACCCAAGAACTTGAGAGCTTGCCCACATCTTGGACAAACCAACACAGTGTCACCAGCCTCAGCAAAGAATCACCAAGTGCCCCAGGGACTAGGCCATGGAGGCACTTAAAAACAATTCCAACACTGAATTAAGCTGAAGTACCAACACAGAGACTACACTGCTGTGTCTACCTGGAACCAATACTAAAACACCCCACTCAATTGCCATTATAAAACACATCT
>NW_007786699.1:2066-2609 GCF_000696425.1 Galeopterus variegatus
AGCCTAAATGTAAATGGATTAAATTCCCCCCTCAAAAGACACAGACGGATTGATTGAATTACAAAACTAGAACGAACTATATTCTTTATTCAAGAGAATTACCTCACATGTAAAGATATATAGTCTAAAAGTGAGAAGATACACCATGCAAATGGAATCCAAAAATGAGCACAAGTAGCTATTCTTAATATCAGATAAAACATACCTTAAACCAAAAAATATAAAAAGAGACAAAGAAGGCCACTATATAATGAAAAAGGGATCTATCTAGCAAGGAGAAATAATAATAATAAATATGTACCAAGCACTGGAGCACTTAGATATATAAAGCAAATACTATTAGACTTAAGGAAAGAAATAGACCTAAATACACTTATAGTTGGGGACCTGAAAAACCCTCTCAATATTGGACATATTGGCTGGCTGATTAGCTCAGCTGGTTACAGCACAGCCTTATAACACCAAGGTCACAGGTTCAGATGTCCTTACTGGCCAGTCACCAAGTAAAAAAAAAAAAAGACTGAATTTAACATTGGACAGATC
>NW_007786700.1:0-896 GCF_000696425.1 Galeopterus variegatus
GGCTGCAGTGGGGGGGGGGTAGGAAAGCCTATAGAGACTGGCAGAGTCCATGAACCCTTTGGGGAACTTCAGTCAGAAGATGCTGACTGTGTGAGTCTGTGTGAGTGTGTGTGTGTTTGTGTGTGGGGGGATGTAGGGGGCTGGATGCCTCATGAAGAAACCTACCTGCCCTCTGTCAAGCAACTCTTTAATCCTGGGTATTGATAAGTGAAGACACCAGTGTCTGATATGGGTTCAGTGTGTCCCCCAAAGTTCCATGTATTAGAAACTTGACCTCCACTGTGACAGTGTTAAGAGGGTGGGAAACCCTATTATCATAATTGAAAGGTGGCGCCTCAAAGAGGTCATTAGATTGTAAGGACTGTGCCCTTGTGAATTGATTGATCCATTCATGAAGTCATGGCGTGGTTCAGATGGCTGTGAGAAGGAGGGCAAGTGAGAAGCATAGCTCTCTCTTGCTCAGCCTATTCTCGCCATGTGACACTTTGCATTGCTGTAGAGTCACCACCAATAAAGTCCTCACCAGCTGTGTCCCCTGGACTTTGGACTTCCCAGCCTCCGAAACTGTAAGCAATAAACATTGTTCCTTCATAAATTACTCAGTTTCAATTATTTTGTTATAAGCAACAGAAATGGACTAATGTAGTGTCCAAAACTTTCTGCCATTTTCTTCTAATTCTCAACCCTCCATGTCACAGCCCGTACCCCCACCCCATCAAGTTCAGACTCAAGGGGTGTGCGTGAGGATTGCAGGAGGTTGCAGGTGCTGCACCCTTAGCTCACAGTGAGCACTTGGGCGGGCATGTGCTTATGAACATGTTCATGACGACTCAGTGGCAGCGGTATTTGTTTGACATATAATAAGTCATCACAAGAGCTTTAATATTACTATAATA
>NW_007786700.1:2075-2609 GCF_000696425.1 Galeopterus variegatus
TTCAGTTCTGGTCCATTGACATTGAAATCTAAAGGAAACAAAAATGTTGGTTTAGGAAATAATAAACGGAAATATCACTTATCTGCCATCAAAAGTGTCTTCCTAATTCTTGCTGCTTTTTCAATAACTTTGAAGCTCTATTTTCATGGGATTTTATTCATTTATTTAAATATTGATTTTTTTTATTGTAAATTGGTATCCTTGGTGCTTGTAACGTGCTTGTGTGGGAAGAGTGTGGAGAAAGATGCAGAGAAAGCAAGACAGCAATTCAAAAAATGCAGCTAGAAATCATCAGACAAGGGAATATTTGCAAAACACACAGAAGCACACAACACCACGGGTAGCACTTTGCATCCAATGTATAGTAGAGCTGATAATAAAATGGGTAATTCGACTTTTTGTTATTTTCTTTTAAATGTGTTTTAATACTTAACACTGAGAAATCGGTATAATTTCCTATTCTGCATTGTCCCTGTTCAGTTTCAAGTGCAGGACACTGTTGGTTCGGAGGCACCTGCTGTTGCTGCCGCGAGA
>NW_007786701.1:0-2609 GCF_000696425.1 Galeopterus variegatus
CCTATCTCCACTGATTTTTATTCTGCTTATTCTATCATTTTCTAAGAGATTTGGGTTAAGTCCAAATGGTTTTGGGTGTTTATATTAGAATTGTCAAAACTTTCTGTTGAATTGGCCCTCTTGTCATTGTGAAATGTTCCTCTTTATCTTCAGCAACAGTGCTTCACTTAAGTCTACTCTTTCTGGTATTAGTTTGCTATTCGCATTTCTTTCAGTGTTATGTGTGGGGTGTGATGTATAATATTCTTTTAGTTTAATGTTTTGTGTGCTCATTTTTTTTTTTGTGACCGGTAAGGGGATCGTAACCCTTGGCTTGGTGTCGCCCGCACCACACTCAGCCAGTGAGCGCACCGGCCATCCCTATATAGGATCCGAACCCGTGGCCTTGGCGCTCCCAGCACCGCACTCTCCCGAGTGAATCACGGAGTTGGCCCATTTGTGTGTTCATTTTAAAAGCATGTCTCTAAGTAAATATGTGTGTGTATATGCATATATAAAGATATATATGCACACACATGTATGAAGGTACTTCAAAAAGTTTGTGGAAAAATTTGTATTATCTTTTAATTCTATTTTTCCACAAATTTTTTGAGCTACCTGTGTGTGTGTGTGTGTGCATGTGTGTGTGTGTGTGTGTGTGTGTGTGCGCGCACGCGCGTGCGTGTGTGTGTATGGTTTTCTTGGTATTTTTCCTACTTAATAAGTAAAGGGAAAAGTTTCTCAGAGGAAGCCACTCCACTGAGTTTTAAAATAGTCCATTTGGCCTCTTATCACCCCTTTTCCATCCTGTAATCTCAGCCACCATGCTGAGTCTTCCACCCTGGGAAGTGTAGATGGGAAAGGAAGGTGGGGAGGAAGGGAAAGGAAGATGGGAAGTGAAGGGAAGATGGAAAGACTGGGCGCCATTATTTTCAAAATATTGTTATTCCTCTTCCCTCTCTCCTTTCCTTCTTTAACTCCACTAACACATACATTTGGCTTTTTCAAGAATCCTTAATGTTTCTCACCTTCTCCATTATTTTTCCATGTTTTTGTTTTCTACTTCTTATGGATATGTTCTTTGAACCTGTTTTCCAGTTCTGTAATTTTCTCTTTGGTTATGTGTAATATATTATTAAAACCATACATTGAGCTCTTAATTTTTTATTAATAATTGCTGTATTTTCAGTTCTTTCCAAAGCCATATTGTCTTGCAAAGCACAAGTTTTCTTTTTTTACTTTAGGCTTCTCTTATTATTACATTCCATTCATTCTCCTGAGGAACATTTATAGCAATAGCTTAGACCTGAACAGACACAAACTAATATTTAGCAAGAAAACAACTTTGCATATCAATCTATAGGACTTTTTCTCTCCATTAAAAAGGTGACTGTGCCTAAATGTTGTCAAAACATCAGAGAAGTTTGTCGATCTTGGTCAAATTTGCTTAAGAGAAAACATGACAAGACATAAAAAAACTAAGAGAATTTAAGTTTTTCTGCTTAGTGACTATTAATACTTTCTTAGTCCTCTGCTGATGTCCCATTATTTTCTCATCTGAAGTGGATAGATAGGAATTGCTTTGTTTGTCCAGAATTTTACTTTCGAACTTCTCCAGGACATGCTTCTGCTCTGATTTTTCCCACAGCTTGGAGGCCTGAAAGTGCAAGCAGATCTTGCATCTCTGGTGTCAATTATCAATGCAAGGTGTGTGTCTGGCTGGAGCTGGGCCAAGCAGAGCTCTTCCCTGGGATTTTAAAATTTTGGATTGGAGAGATTAGATTCTAGGTTCCCTTTGGTTATAGAGATTGGTGATTCTGGCAGTGA
This sequence comes from Galeopterus variegatus, assembly GCF_000696425.1. NCBI lineage: Eukaryota > Metazoa > Chordata > Mammalia > Dermoptera > Cynocephalidae > Galeopterus > Galeopterus variegatus. The sequence continues at coordinate 1,807 of NW_007786701.1, forward strand.
TGAATGGCAATGCACACAAACCTGGGGAACACACTGGTTCTTAGTAGACACAAATGAAACCAGTAAGCAGAAACAGTCACTGGAGGACTCCTGTCCACCCTTTCATTACCTGAGTCGATAAATTCCTTCTTTGCCTAAGTTGGGTTTTTGTCAGTCACAGCCCATAGAGTTCTGACTAAGGCATTCTCTTTTTGTTTTCCTGAGGACTGTACATTACAGGGTGGAATTTGCAGATTGAAAGCCTATGGCTTAGTCCAAAGTTACAAAAGTCTTTCTAAATTTCGCATCTGCTACTTTAACAGTAGCCACTTGGTATATTGGAAAGAATATCAATAAAAAGGTTTGAAGGCCCAGAAAATTATTTTTCTCCTCTAAAATGCCAATTTTTTTACCTATAAAATGGAGCAAATATTTGCCTGTCACACAGTGTGTGGAACGAAAGCCTATGGCTTAGTCCAAAGGTACAAAAGTCTTTCTAAATTTCGCATCTGCTACTTTAACAGTAGCCACTTGGTATATTGGAAAGAATATCAATAAAAAGGTTTGAAGGCTCAGAAAATTATTTTTCTCCTCTGAAACGCCAATTTTTTTACCTATAAAATGGAGCAAATATTTGCCTGTCACACAGTGTGTGGAAAGAATTAATTGAATTAATACAATTGAAGAAATTGCAGAAAGTTCTAGATCCTGAAAGGAAGGCAAAGCAAGTATGATCCCAGTTTGTTTGAAGAGAACACTCAGCTTCCGAGAATTCAATAAATCATATGTTGACAGTGTCATGCACACGGTCAGTGTCTGCCTCG
>NW_007786702.1:0-437 GCF_000696425.1 Galeopterus variegatus
TCACTCTTGGGCTTTAAGGCTCTATGTTCCCCATCTTGAAATTTTAAGAACTTACCCTTAACTCAGGGTATTGTAAGTGAAGTCCAATGAGACAAAGGAGCATGGGGTTGGAGCGACCTGGGTCTCAGCTCACACAGGGCCCCACTCCTGCTTCCATCCTGCCCCCAGGGCTGGTTTTCAGCTGCCTGCTCCACTGAGGTCGCCCCAAGCCCCCTGTTACAGCTGCTGCAGCAGCCATCCCCACCACGGCTGGCAGCACCACTGCATGTTCAGCAGGTGACTGGGCAGGGGTGACCCTGGGCCCAGTGCAATCTGACTCAAGTGGCCATTCTGTAGGGCTGCTGCCTACTGAGGCTCGGGACTGCGGGTGATGGGAAGGGGAGACACTCGTGCCTGGTGGCCCGCGGACGGTGGGTCAGGTGCCTTCGGGGGTCTGT
>NW_007786702.1:2324-2609 GCF_000696425.1 Galeopterus variegatus
ACCTGATGATTTCTATTCCTTCGGGTATGTACCAGTAGTGGGATTGCTGGATTTTATGGCAGTTCTATTTGCAGTTGTTTGAGAAAACTCTGTACCATATTCCATAATGGCTGTACTAATCTCCAATCTCACCAGCAATGTATAAGAGTTCCCCTTCTCCACATCCTCATCAGCATTTGTTATTCTCTGTCTCTTTGATAATATTCTGTCTAACTGGGATGAAATGATGTCTCAGTGTGGTTTTGATTTGCATTTCCCTGATGCTTAGTGATATTGGGCATTTTT
>NW_007786703.1:0-1294 GCF_000696425.1 Galeopterus variegatus
TGTCAATGAAATAAGATACCATGCTGAAAAGCTAGAAAAAAAGAAAGCAGACTAGTTTCAAAGTAAATGGAAGATAGAAAATCAAAACATTAGAGTAGACATCAATGACGCAGAAAATGGACAATGGGAAAAACCAACAAAGTCAACAAATTGTTGTTCTTTATTATGTCTAATTTTAGTACATTTGCTGCCCTTGACTGATTACCTTTCTGGGTCACCCAGTCCTTGGAAGGAGGAATAACAGTGCATTTTGTGTTGGGGGATGGCAGGAAAGACATTGTGTATAAGAGGGAACACACCATGCCTCAATTGAGAAAGCTATTCCATGGTCAGCAATTAAAACCCCATACCCACCTGTGGCAACCTAATTTTTCAGGTGTGTATTGGTTATTGGCATGCCACTGATGATAATATCCATCTTTTTATTTGTCCTCAAAACATGACTACTTCGGTATGCTGAAGCAGTAAACCTGAGTCAGGCCTACTTCTAGGTGTGTGTCCTTCCACTTGCTACTAGCTATGTGACATGGTCTAAAATATTTACTATATTTAATAATTTCCCTATTTGTAAAATGAGAATATTAGTATTTACCCCATTGAATCCCTGTGAGTACTGTACTCTATAATAATTCACACAGGCCTTGGTGATGATGATGATGATGGTGATAATGATTATTACTATCTTATTATTAGTATTCCATAAAATCAGATACTTGGGTGATTTAAGCTCATATAGAAATTAGCTAAAATCAAAGTTTATAAAAACAAAAACAAGGCAAATAGCCTCAATGTATTTTTCCCTTCAAACTACTACTGACATTCAAATATCCCCAGTGCCCTTGGTACTGGAGAGTAAGAACATTGTAAATATTTATTTATTTATTTTTACATAACAAATATTTAAATCTCAAAGTTAAATCTTCTCAAATTTTCCTAATATTTTACTTTTTATTTACTCTAGGACTCAGATGGGATTTTTCATGCCTGTTTTCTTGTTCAATCCCTGGTGTATCTCCTCTCTCTCTCTTTGTGTGTGTGTGTGTATATGAGGGTACTTCAAAAAGTTCATGATAAGATTTGTATTATCTTTTAATTCTATTTTTCCATGAACTTTTTGAAGTACCCTCATATACACACACACACACAAAGAGAGAGAGAGGAGATACACCAGGGATTGAATAAGAAAACAGGCATGAAAAATCCCATCTGAGTCCTAGAGTAAATAAAAAGTAAAATATTAGGAAAATTTGAGAAGATTTAACTTTGAGATTTAAATATTTGTTATGTAAAAATA
>NW_007786703.1:1948-2608 GCF_000696425.1 Galeopterus variegatus
AAAAAAAAAAAAAAAAAAAAAAAAAAAAAGAAGAAGAAGAGAGAAGACCCAAATAGCAAAAATCAGAAATGAAAAGGGAGACATTACAACTGAAATACAAAATAATCATTAGAGACTATTATAAACAACTGTATGACAACAAATATGAAAATCTGGAAGATATGGTTAAGGTTCTAGACACATACAAACTACCAAGACTGAACCAAGAAGAGATAGAAAACATGAACAGACCAATAACAAGCAAGGAGATTGAAGTGGTAATTAGCAATCTTCCAACAAAGAAAAGTCCAGGTCCGGATGGCTTTACAGCTGAATTCTAGAAAACTTTTAAAGAGAGTTAATACCAATTCCTCAAAATATTCCAAATAATCGAAACAGAAGCTACTCTCCCAAACTTATTCTATGAGAACAACATAACTCTGATACCAAAACTAGATAAAGACATAACAACAACAACAACAACAACAAATTACAGGCCAATATCCTTGATGAACCTAGATGCAAGTATCCTCAACAAAATATTAGCAATCAGAATACAGCAATATATTAAAAAAAATATGCAATATGATCAAGTGGGATTAATCCCAGGGATGAAAGTATGGTTCAACATATGAAAGTCAATAAATGTGATACATCACATCAACAAACTCAAGGACAAAG
>NW_007786704.1:0-2608 GCF_000696425.1 Galeopterus variegatus
CAGCACCAGGCCCCTGCTTCCCTGCTATTCACAGGCACCTGTGGAGTGAGGGGGAAGAGGATGTTCTCAGGCTACAAAGACCATGTACAAAGAACATCTGTGAGGTGGATGTGTTCAGATCTGCAGTGCGGTGAGCTCTCCCCTCCTTCCTTCCTACACTGCAGTTCTTGTTTTTAAATCAGATGTGCAGTTCATTTTCCACAATAACCAAAAATACTGAACATAATAAGTACAGATTGAAACCTAGATACAGCAGAGTGGAACTGAAGACAATCAAGACTCAATCCCAAAAGCTACCTGACAGAGAAGACAGATTACTTTGAAAGACAGAGCATGTGGAGAAGACAACAGAATAGTATTTTCAAAGTATTGAGAGAAAATAACTATCAGCCCATAACTGTATACCTGACCAAACTATTTTCAAATTAAGAACCCCCCCCAAAAAAAAGACGTTTTCAGAAATACAATAGCTTTAGAGAGTTCACCACATGCAGACCTTCACTAAAGGATGTACTTTAGGAGGAAGAAAAGTCTTTTTTTTTAAACAGTAAATAGTCTACAGTCATACTAACCTGAAAATAAATAAATAAATAAAAGCAAACAGATGGGGAAGGTGTGGCATACAGGAATGAAGAATCTAGAAAATGGTTTTGCTTCATTTTTTAATTGTTAATTGAATTTATACCTTTTATTTTGAAAAAAATTGTGATTTAAAAAGTCTATGGAAGGCAAAACTATAAGGTTTTTAGAAGATAATATATTCTCTCTCCTCAAATAGAGAAAGATTAATCAAGATACCAAGGACACTAATTAAAAAGGAAAAGACTGATACATTAAAATTAAGAACCTCTATTTAAGAGACACTAAAAAATGACTAGCCCTAGAATGAGAATAGTATTTGTAACAGAAATAACTGATATAGGATTCATATTAAGAACTCCAAATCAATAAGAAAACCAAAAAAAGGCGGGGAGGGAGGGGAGTGCTGGCAGGTGGAGGCTAAAGATGAATAAGCATATCAAAAGGAGAGAATACCCAGATGGTCGATAAACATGAAAAGGTGCTTGATCTCAAAAATATGTACCAATGAAAACCTTAATGAGGATTGGTATAAACCCATCCGGCTGGTAAAGATCCCCTTCTTAAGCCCTAGAATTCTGGCTTCTACACTCAATGCTCAAAGATCCAACCATTTCCCATTCTCATTTCTTCCATCTTTCTGAAGTATCTGACTTTCCTGACCATGATGTTTCTACAGGTCAACAAAACCATTCTGCATATTCAAGCAGAGGGGGGTTAATATAGAGAATTGGCTGTAAATACCATGATGGTGCTAGAATACCAGACACGGGACAGTGAGGCAACCCAGGGAATGGAAAGAGCAGACAGCCTCCACCACCCACAGGACTGGGGCACACAAGGGGTGAATTCCCTCAGCCCAGGAGCCAGGGTCACCTGGTGGCAGCTGGAACCCACGGATCTGTCCTGTGGGAGATGGAGCCAAAGGGAAGCAGCTGCCGCAGGAGGCACCAGCAGGGGTGGGAGAAGGAAGAGTGTCTGGCTTCTCTACTCTCCTGGCCTCACTGGAAGCCAAACAGAAGAGGAGCCTCCGTGTCAATCGGAGTGGGGGAAGCGGCAGGAGGTATGGGTGGATCTAAGAACAGACAGGCGAGGGCCAGCCCCTGTGGTTTCTGAAACTCTTCCCTTGGGTTCTTTCAAAATTCAATTCTGTGTTTCTCTTCCTATGTTTATGGGCTGAATTGTGTGTCCCCCCAACCCCCCACTGCCACCACCAAAATCACATGTTGAAATCCTAACCCTCAGGACTTCAGAACGTAACCATATTTGGGTAGGGTCTTTAAAGAGGTAATAAGGTAAAATTAGGTCATATGGGTGGGCCCTAATCCTATACAATTGATGTCCTTATAAGGTGCGATTAGGTCACAGACACAGACTGAGGGGCCACCATGTGAAGACACAGAAGACAGCCATCTCCATGCCAACGAGAGAGGCCTCCAGTGAGGCCAATCCTGCCAACACCTTGATCTTGGACTTGTAGCTTCCAAAACTGTGAGGAAATACATTTCTGTTTTTTAAGCCACCCAGTCTGCGGTACTTTGTATGGCAGCCCAGGCAGACTAACACATCCTAGCTCTCAGTAACCCCTTCTCATTCTCTCTAACCCTTCTTTGTACCATCGGCCCTAAGTGAGTATTTGCTCTGTGGCCTACTCTGTGTTCCTTCCATGGCGATCCCAGGCACCCTCGTAGTTTCAGCAGCCACCCCTCTGCTGTGACGTTCAGCCCTCAGTGCCAGCTCCCACAGCTCCCAGGCGCCCATGCCCCAGTCACCACTTTGCACACCTCCACTTGAATATTCTGTCGGTATCTCAAAGGCAACATGAATAAAACCAAACGTATTTTTCTCCCACAAATTACCTCTTATCCTGATTTCTCTTATCTCTATTCATAACATTACATTCTTTTCACAAGGACCCAAAATTTAGTCATCTTGGAGTCCCGCTATTTCCCTGTTCATGCACCTTGTTTGTTTCTGGATCAGTCAATGGGACCTCCACACAGCATGAGTCCCATCTTTCCAATCCAGG
>NW_007786705.1:0-1486 GCF_000696425.1 Galeopterus variegatus
GCCAAAACCAGGCAAAGATATAACCAAAAAAAAAAAAGACAGGCCGATATCCTTGATGAATATAGACGCAAAAATCCTCAATAAAATATTAGCAAACAGAATACAAAAAAACATATGTAAAATTATTAACCACGATCAAGTGTGATTCATCCCAGGGATGCAAGGTTGGTTCAACATATGCAAATCAATTAATGTGTTAACCATATTAATGAAATCAAACATAAGGACCATATGATCATCTCTATAGATGCTGCAAGAGCATTTGATAAAATTCAACACTCATTCATGACAAAGACCCTCTATAAGTTAGGTATAGATGGAAAGTATCTCAACATAATTAAAGCCATATATGATAAACCCACTGCCAATATCATCCTGAATGGGGAAAAGCTGGAAGCTTTTCCTTTAACAACAGGAACTACACAAGGATGCCCACTCTCACCACTCCTATTCAACATATGTTGGAAGTACTAGCCAGAGCAAACAGAGAAGAGAAGGAAATAAAGGGCATCCAGGTTGGAAAAGATGAAGTCAAACTGTCCTGTTTGCAGATGACATGATCCTTTATATCGAACAGCCTAAAGCCTCTACAAAAAAACTCTTGGAGTTGATAAATGATTTCAGCACAGTAGCAGGATACAAAATCAACACACAAAAATCAGTAGCATTTCTATTCTCCAATAGTGAACATGCAGAACAGGAAATCAAGAAAACTTACCCATTTACAATAGCCACCAAAAAATAAAATACTTAGGAATTGAGTTAACCAAGGATGTGAAAAATCTCTATAATGAGAACTACAAACCACTGCTGAGAGAAATTAGAGAGGATACAAGAAGATGGAAAGATATCCCATGCTCATGGATTGAAAGAATCAACATAGTGAAAATGTCCATACTACCAAAAGTGATATACAAATTTAATGCAATTCCCATCAAAATTCCAAAGACATTTTTCTCAAAAATGGAAAAAACTATCCAGACATTTATATGGAATAACAAAAGAACACGCATAGCCAAAGCAATGCTGAGCAAAATAGAAATAAAGCTGGAGGCATAACACTACCTGGCTTAAAACTATACTACAAAGCTATAACAACCAAAACAGTATGGTACTGGCATAAAAACAGACACACTGATCAATGGAATAGAATACAGAATCCAGAAATCAACCCACGCACCTACAGCCATCTGATCTTTGACAAAGGCACCAAGCCTATGACACTGGGAAGAGACTGCCTCTTCAGCAAATGGTGCTGGCAGAACTGTATATCAATATGCAGGAGAATGAAACTAGACTGATGTCTCTCGCCATATGCTAAAATAAAGTCAAAATGGATTACAGAATTAAATATACACCCTGAAACAATAAAACTTCTGAAAGAAGATGTAGAAGAAACACTTCCGGAAGTAGGAGCGGACACAGATGTAATGAATATGACCCCAAAAGCACGGGCAACCAAAGGAAAAATAAACAAATGGGATTA
>NW_007786706.1:0-2608 GCF_000696425.1 Galeopterus variegatus
TAGGTGAAACACTTCAGCAGTTAGGTCAGGGCACAGGCTTTATGAACATGAGCCTGAAAGTATGAGCAGCAAAAGAAAAAATAAACAAATGGGACTATATCAAACTAAAAAGGTTTTGCACAGCAAAAGAAACAATCATCAGAGTCAAAAGACAACCTACAGAGTGGGAGAATATTTTTGCCAACTATGCATCCAAGAACGGACTAATATCCAAAATATACATAGAACTCAAGCAAGTATACAGTAAAAAAATACATGACCCAATTAAAAAATGGGCAAAGGAGCTGAATAGACATTTTTCAAAGGAAGACACAAATGGCCAACAGATACATGAAAAGATGTTCAACATCACTAGTCATCAGGTAAATGCAAATTAAAACCACATTGAGATACCGCCTCACTCCAGTTAGACTGGCTATAATCAAAAAGATGGTGAATAACAAATGCTAGCGAGGGTATGGAGAGAAGGGAACACTACCACACTGTTGGTGGGACTGTAAATTAGTACAACCACTTTGGAGAACAACGTGGAGGTTTCTCAAGCAACTACAGATAGATCTTCTATATAATCCAGCAATCCCTCTTCTGGGTATATATCCAGAGGAATGGAAATCATCATGTTGAAGAGATACCTGCACTCCCATGTTTATTGCAGCTCTGTTTACAATAGCCAAGATATGGAACCAACCTAAATGTCCATCAATAGATGGTTGGATAAGGAAACTGTGGTATATATACACTATGGAATACTACTCTGCCATAAAAAAGAATGAAATACTCTCATTTGCAACAACACGGATGAACCTGGAGAAACAAGCAAAGCACAGAGGGATAAATACCGCATGTGCTAACTCATATGTGGGAGCTAAGAGAGAAAGGAAGGCAAGAATGACCCTAGTAGTGCTGTGATTCAATAGAGGGAGGGAACATTTCTAGGGCTACAAATTGGAGTTGAGGGGAGAAGGGGAAGGGAAGGAAGGTTGGGAGATAATTGGGAGGGGACAATGGGTACAAGAATAATTTCTGGTAATGGATATGCCCCAGTATGAATCTGGCCGCCACATCATTGGCAGGAGGGGGGACAATCAGCTTTGTATCTCATAAATATTCATAATAAATAAATAAAAATTAAAATGTTCTTACATTCATTTCCTTCACACTCTTCTGATTTCTGATAAGAAATCACATTCAGTGAATTATAAATAATGTGTCATTTTTCTCAACCTCCTTTCTAGATTTTCTCTTTGTCTTTTTCTTTCATCAGTTTCATTATGCTACATTTTGGCTTGGTTTTCTTTAGGTTTATCATGCTCTGTATTCTCTTGAACTTCTAGAATGTGTGGATTTATGTTTTTAACAAAATTTAGAAAATTTTTCATCATTATTTTGTGGCCATCTCATTCCAGGAAAGTATGCACCTTCATTCTGGCCTCCAGCCTCTCTGGGAAGGTAGAAAGATGGAAAATTTGTAGATAGGTTAAGCCTTGAAACAAGATAGAGAACCATTTTGAGGCCCATTTACTTAAGAATAAATTTAAGAATGGGACAAAATCACAGAAAAGGATGATAAAAATATGGAATAGAAATAAATAACACCACACTTGTAATCAGAACAAATATATAATACTTTAAACTAGAGCTGGCATTTTAAATAGGTCTTTTAAATCTTTTTAAAATGTTGTTCAGAATTGAAATAACTAAAACCAGACAGGCTGACAATAAAAGCATTAAGAAATCACATAATATAAATAATGTGAGGCAGGCAGAATAATGGCCTCCAAAAGGTATCTATGTCCTATCACCTGGAACCATGTGTATTAACCATGTCTTTAATTTTCTGCCTTCTGATGCTTTAACATCTTGAAGGCCTTGCTGACCCTTCAGGGACTGCCTCTCCCAAGGTTAGCCAACTCTCCCAGAAATGCACCTTTCACATTCACACAAATCAATCTGTATCCCATATCCCCAAACACCTCCTGCATTGGGCTCTCACTTTGGGCTACTATCAACCTGCCCTTGTCACCCTGGGGCTAAATAGCACAAAACCAGGTAAAACCCCTACTTCCCAGAGCCAGATGAGGTTATTTAAACCAGCAAGTCTAACCTTCTTACTCCACCTTGGCTGTTTCTTCCCATGGAAACCACAATAAAGACTCTTGCCCACATTTCCCTTTTGTTCCTGGTGCCTCCCCAGATGGCCTCACTGCATGCCATGCTGTGCTTTCTGTTTCTGTGAAGCCGTATGATTAACTCCATCCTTCATGACAGTCATTTTCATGTCTGTGTGTCTTACCATACCCGACTAAATCAAATTTCAGGTACCCCAATAACACTATGTTCTGTCACAAGGGAGAGGGGAATTAAGGTGACTAAAGAGCTGATCTTCAAATAGGGAGAGTGGCTGGCCTGTTAGCCCAGCTGGTTAGAGCACAGTGTTATAACACCAAGGTCAAGGGTTTATATCCCCATACCAGCCAGCCACCAAAATAAATAAAATAAAGTACAATAAAAAGGATACAGAAAGACTAAGAAATAAAAGAAAGGCAAGGGCCGGCCCGGTGGCGCACTGCTACAGTGCGCCGCTTGGGAAGTGTGGCAGTGCTCCCGC
>NW_007786707.1:0-2608 GCF_000696425.1 Galeopterus variegatus
AAATTCCTTTGGCTTTGAGATTCACACCTCCCCCTGTGTCATCCCTACCATGTGTCAGTCTGGATCAGCCTCCACTCACGTAACATTTGGCAGCAGGCTCATGACTTTTCCCTCCCCCACATTCTGCCGACTATCAGTTGGGTGACTCCAGTGTCCAGGAGGATGACCCTCCTGACCCACTGGCTCCTCTGATCTCCAGTTTCAGCCCCAGTGCTTTTCACTCGGCCCGTACTTTGCCATGCTGCTATTTCCACAGCCCTGCCCTGCTGTGTCATCCCTCAGGATCGCCCCATCCTGAAATCTCAAACTCCAGTGTCCTTCCACGTTATTCCTTCACTCCTCTTATCCCATGGGGGTAGCTCACGGAGGTGCCAGAGCCCAGATTCTTCCATGTTCACCTAGTCTATACCCCTCCTGGCTTGTCCTCCATCCTCACGATCATCTGAACTATTTTCTCATCCACACCTTTAGCAGCGTTTCTGCCCATCCCACTTTCTTTCCTCCTGTTTTGGAGAATGAAGCGTCTCTCCTTCCTTCAAAACCAACATTTCAACCTGTGCCCTTGATCCCTGCTCCCCCTTCTCAGGGTCCTGCTCTGTGGATCATTCCCTCTCTGCCCTGCGTTCTGTCTCCCTATGAACACGGTCATCTGTCCAGTCTCCATCCTTCTCTTGACCCTGCACCCCTACCCCAGCTTCTGTCCAACCTTGCTTCTTCTCTTTTCTCCAAATTTCTAGAAAGAGGATCTCTACTTACTCATCTCCTTTTCATTCTTTGGTGCACTGAAGTTTGGATTCTGTTCACCAGGTATTTAGGTACATTTGAAGCTGGTTAAACATGTGAACTAGTGAATGCCTGATTATTGCCACTGAGTCAGTGGAGGAGAAGGTCACATTGACTACTGAGAAGGCAGGGCAGGGGGACAAGTGAGCTTGAGCGTAGTAAAGTTTGCTATGTGTCTGGGGGCGGGGGAAAGAGTAGAAAAGGATTACTTACTGCTGCTCAAGCATCTCGGTGCAAATTTAACTGGCACAGTAAGTGGAACATAGAAGGAGTAAAGGAGTTTCCCCCTCCTTTGCCTCCACTCTTTAGAGCTCACTCTCTCCTTTGTACACTGTGGGGTTGGACCAAATGATCATCAAATCCTTTCCAGCCCTAACAGCCTTCAGACAACAGAATTGCTCCTAGCAATGTCTTGAGTTTGTAACTGCCTTGGAGACAAGCCTTTCAAAAACTGCTTACAAACAGGACTGTGTTCTTGCCACAAAGCGTTCTAAACAAATATCAGTGAAAATGTTTTCAAAGGCATTGAACCTCATTTCATAATAGCCTGTTACCTCACTGTGCCTCTTCTTGAGTTAAGTAAAACCAAGATGTGTGTGGTGATGGTGGTGTTATGAAAATTAGAGCCATGCTGGGGTTTCCATCCGAGTTAGTGTATGTGCACTTCTAAAGGATTTTCAGGCTTTAGCACACCCACTTCAAGGAATAACTATGATTTGGTTAAATTTTGGACCAAAGAAAAGCTGATGGTTTTTAGACAAATGGGGGCTTTTATGGACAAAGCTGGATAAAAAGAGTATGAAAAGAATAAATTCAATCAGGCAGTAAAGAGATTAGTTGAATCCAGCCTAGGCTAGCTGTTGCTGAATTCCATCTGCCCAAATTAAGCTGCTCTAAAAAGGACCAGTATGTTTGCTGTTTCAAGAGAATCTAGCATGTACTGAACCTAAAAAGACTGTCTTTGTGATATCAATGTAAAATGTATAACTTAAAATCTTGGGATTTCAAGTTGAAAGCTAATAGAGCTGTTGACTAAGTCTGTAAACAGAACTGGGATATTTAAGAGAATTTTGTATATAATATTTCTGAGTTTATTTGATTAGAGTTGCAACAAGAGATCTTTAAATTCTAGAGACATTTTTGCTTGTTACAGTGGTAAATTTGTCCTGTCAAGCATTTGAAGCATGTGAAAATAAATATGAATATATTACATTTATAATTGCAGTTTAAAATTAAGACTATTTAATCAATTAAATTTGTAAATGAAATTAATTATTTAAGCAGTTAAGTCTGTCAACTGGGGTTTCTGGAAACTTGTCAGAGAAAATTTAAGAGTGACCTTCTTATTTTACTAGTTTTGTATATAGAGTCATAGTTTGGAGTAAAAGTAACGAAAACCAAGTTTTAAAATTGGTAACTTTGATAACTTGAATATTCAATTAGAAGTCAGTTAACTGAAAATCCTTTCTGTGGAAAAGGCCCCCTATAGGTATAGGAATAGGATAAACAAAGGCAGGAAGATGAAATGTGCAGATCGTATGATGAAGGCGCCGCCTCTGGTGCTGCAGGACGGTGGGTACCCCGGGGATGTCATGGCAGATAAAATGGGGGAGTGTACTGAGGACGGTGCCCTGAAATATTTTCTCTTACATCTTTATAACACGAATACTTTTCAGAGTGATCAAGTTCTTATGTTTATCTTGGCATGTCCTTATCTTACAGATGACACATGAACACGATGGGGAATATTGATTGGTTTCTCTGCAGCTGAAGAGCAATTTGATATCACTGTCCAATGATTTTTTTTTTTATTTTGACTCTTCTA
>NW_007786708.1:0-2608 GCF_000696425.1 Galeopterus variegatus
ATAACAAACTCTCAAAGAGAGGCAGGACACTGAGGCTTGAGGCAGGAAGCAGACTTTGATGAAAGCTGCAGGAAGCAGCTCAGAGGACTCATGTCACAAAGGCTCAGCCCAGAGCACAGTAGGCTGTCTCTTTTATATCATAATATTTCTGGGTAAAGGGTAACTTTATATGGTGATGTTTTTCCCTTGGGTGTGAAAAGTCCCAGATTAGCAATGGCCACAGCAGGGCAGGGCAAAGCTGGATAAGCATGAGTGCCTCATTCCCCACTTTGATGCATTGAGTGTAGCCAGACATAGTCCAGTCATACAGCATCATCTTTGAGATCTAATTGAGTCAAGGGTTGGTATTGCCATAGGGAGAATATTTGGCTGTGTTTTTTTTTTTTTTTCTATTATGGCTTCCAGGGAGGGTGTGACTGTGTGTATTATCAGAGGCAACAGGCAAAGGAGGACATGACAGGTGTCCATTAGGAAAAGAACCATAATAGCAAGGGTTTTCAGCTCTCTAAACATGTTAAACCAGCTTCCGAAGAGGTTTCCTGTGTTCCAGCCTCACGATTTTTGTACAGAAACATGAACTAATTTTCTTATTTTTGTGGTCATGTTGGTGACCGTTTTTTTTTTTTTCCTTGTCATCTATTTGTAAACAGCAGTCTAAAGACTTAAGTTTTCCACAGACTCCTTCCTCTGCTAGGAGGTAGTCTAATGCCAACCTGGTTATAACTTCCATTTAGGCAGGAAAAGTTCTGGGTTTGTTAGCTGTTACAGCAGGGTGGGAAAGTCAAATGTTGCACCAGCCATTGCAGCAGAGCGGGGCACAGCTGGGCATATATGATAGCAGGGTGGGGCACAGGCAGGAGAGCAGTCCGGAGAACACAGGTGCCTCATTTTCCCCTTTGATGCATTGACAGTGGCCAGACATGGCCCAGTCATACAGCATCATTATTATAACTTTCAGGGTCCTCCTGGGCTAATGGTTGGTGTTGCCATAGTGAGAACATGTCGGCTGTTGTTTTTCATTCTATTATGGCCTCCAGGGAGGGTGCGTGTGTGTGTGTTACCACAGGCAGCAGGCCAGGGGATGAGACACATGCCCATTATGAAAAGGACCATAATCACAAGGGTTTTGAACCCCCCAAAGCCATCCTCCAAAGATGTTTCCTGGGTTCCAGCCAGACCATTCTTGTACAGGGACATGAACTAGTTTTCTTACTTTTGTGGCTATGTCGCTGACTGCCTTTTGGTTGTCATCTATTTATAAACAGCAGTCTGAAGAGTTAAATTTTCCACAAACTCCTCCCTCCTCCCCTAGGAGGTAGTCTCACGCCAACTGATTTTGATAAATGTCTCTTCCCATTTGGGCTTGCTGGTCGGCCAGGAGTTCTAGAGCTGTGGCAGTTGTATTGGTAATTATTTCTAAAACTGTCTGGAGTCTTATGATAAGGTTTAGCATACAAATGGGGCCCAGGTGGCAGGGCCATAGTATTGTATTATGCACTGAGGTGGCCATTCATCTTCTCCCCACATTTGTGTTCCTCCCAACTCAATAGACCGTTTGGGCCTCGGGTCATCACACAGGGGGGATTTCCCAGTTGTGGACCTTGCTCCTGTGGCAGCAGGAAGAAACCTGGCTGAATAATTCCTAGAGTGCAATGTCCACTCCATTTGCAGGGGAGATGGGTATAAGCCCTTTTCCCACAGATCCAGAAGAGCCCTTCAGGTGCTCCCCAAGTTTATTCCCTGGAAGGGCCAAGATCCTGTACAATTTGTTAACTAGGGTGTTTGGAGTCTGGTGTACAGGACTGGCAGCGGGCAGTCTCATTGGTCAGAGATTGAGCCCAGTATTGCATGGTAGCGCTAGGACACCAGGTGTGGAAGGTTGCATTTAAGGAATACCCCTGTTGGCAAAAGGTCTTTCCAACCCATTGAGTGAAATTTTGACCTTTTCTACTTAGGTAATTCCATCCAATGACCTCTGAGGACAGGACCCAACACAAAGGGGGCCGGATGCCTGTGGAAGTATAGTCTCATTCCATAGGACGATTGTGGGAACCTCTAGGCTAGATCTCTTCCATTGCCAGTTTTCACTCATTAGGGGCCCCCACATATCCAACAGTTTGACACATTTGGAGTTTGAGCTAAACTTTCTGCTGGGCATATGAACAGGTTCTGGGTGACCATAGGTGTTTCCTGGAGGGAGACTCTGAGTCTGTTGTAGAGACTGAGGGATGGGCCTGTGGGGGGGGGGAACCCTGGGGGGAGACTGAGTAGTGAGTATCAAGAGTTGCTCTCATGTTTGGTCAGGTTACAGGTTTGGGGAGCAGAAAAAAGACTCCATTTGGCCCTTGGGTACCCCAGACCTCAGTTCCATCAGATAGGAGGCAGCATTGCTGACTCTCCTTGTTTCCCCTTTTAGGGGACTGAGGGCTGAGATCCTGGCACTTACATTCAGTGAACCAATCTTCCTCATTGCCCTTTGAGTCATAGCTGTCCCTAACTGGGGGAAAGCCAGTGATGGTGAGAAAGACCTGTAGGGTCTACCCCAGGAGGGGGGTGTCATGATGGAGGGAGATATAGCCTGTCTGGAGGTCCTCAGTCTTCCTCTGTG
>NW_007786709.1:0-372 GCF_000696425.1 Galeopterus variegatus
ATTGTTTTTGTTTTTTCACCTAAAAAGGACTATTTTGAGTCTTGTGTCATTACAACTTTTGACTTGGATATTTTCATCCCCTTTATTTGCATAATGAATCACTGCCCTTGGATCTGTGAGGATCAAAATAATCAAAGCACTGCTCTTAGCACGTAACTGTTTGCTGAAAATAGGAAAGACTCAGGTTTATGGCTCTACGGAATCAATCACTTTCTGGTTGATTTCATGTGAAGGAGGCAACCTACATTGATTGGGTGAGCATTATATATTTGAAACAATCTCTTTGGCTTTGAAATGGTGGTGTCTTATAGACATGACCTCAATTCTGACAATTATCTATTTAATTGGATCAATACAGACAGCCCACTCCCC
>NW_007786709.1:2380-2608 GCF_000696425.1 Galeopterus variegatus
GCCATGGTAACTAAACCAAGATCAGAGGTGTAAGAGCCAATATTTTGGAAAAGGTAAAATAATGAGAGGATGAGAAAAGACACAGAAACAGAGACTGGGACATTACTGAAACTCAGTCACATAACCTGAATCTTCTTAACAAAGTTGGAGGTGAGGTCATCTTCTAAGAATGACGGGATGGGCCAGGGTGGGCCTTGAGACTTGGTGAGAGGATAAAATAAGAAAGAG
>NW_007786710.1:0-735 GCF_000696425.1 Galeopterus variegatus
TTCCCTGAAAAAGAATGTAGCAGAGCTTGCCAAGCTGAAGAATTCATTCAGCAAAATAAAAAACACAATGGAGACCTTAACCAGGAGGCTAGCAAAAGCAAATGAGAAAACTTCTGATCTTAAATATGGGCTGTTTGAAATAACACAGGCAGACAAAAAAAAAAAAAGAAAAAAGAAAGAAAGAAAAAGAAAGAAAAAAGAATTTAAAACATTGAAGAAAATCTGAGAGAGATATCAGTCACCCTTAAGTGCTCAAATATCCAAGTCATGGGTATTCCAGAAGGGGAGGAAAAAGGAGATTGCATTGAATACATATTCAACAAAATAGTGGCAGAAAACTTCCCAGGTATAGGAAAAGACACAGATCTTCAGATTCAGGAAGCTCAAAGATCCTCAACTGTATCCAACCCAAAAAAAGGTCTTCTCCAAGATATGTTATAGTCAAATTTGCAAAACTCAAAGACAAAGAGAGAATCTTAAAACCTGCAAGAGAGAAGCATCGAATAACCTATAAGGGAACCACAATCAGACTAACATCAGACTTTTCATCACAAACCCTAAAAGCCAGAAAGGAATGGGATGATCTATTCAAAATACTAAAAGACAGATATTGCTAGCCAAGAACACTCTACCACACAAGGCTATCCTTCTGAAGTGAAGTGCAAATAGTATAGTTCTCAGACAAACAAAAACTGTGGGAGTTCACTAACACATGACCACCCTTACAAGAAATTC
>NW_007786710.1:1735-2608 GCF_000696425.1 Galeopterus variegatus
CAGAAGGCTCCCAACAAAGAAAAGTCCAGGACCAGATAGATTCACAGCAGAATTCTACCAAACATTCAAAGAGGAACTGACAACCATTCTCTACACACTATTCCAAAAGATTGAAACAGATGCAATTCTCCCAAACTCATTCTATGCAGCAAACATCACCCTGATACCAAAACCAGGTAAAGACACCAAAATCAGGTAAAGATATGTCCGGGGCCAAAGAGCCTGGTCATAGCCTGCCCCGGGTCATGAAGCCCTGCTAATAGCCTTCTTGCACTAAAGATATAAATGCTGTGACCTTTCCGCCATTTTCTCCTTCTTACTGCTTGCACAGCCCTAGGCATAGATCACCACTGCTTTGCTTTAGATAGCTGAGAAATGTTCCTTTTCCTGGAAGGATTTGCCCTGTGCTTTTTCCCAGAAAACATCTGCATACTTCCTTATCTGCTGATTCCCTCCTCCTGGCTATATAAGCTGTGACCTTCTGGCTAATAAATGAGACTTGATCAGAATACTGTCTTGTCTCCATTTCTCGCATCTCTTCTCCCATCCAATTCCGACTCCCCCCTCCAGGGTCTGCGTTGAATATCCTGCAGGTCGGGACAAAGATACAGCTAAAAAAGAAAAATACAGGCCAATATTCCTGATGAATATAGCTGCCAAAATCCTCAATAAAATACTAGCTAACAGCATACAGCAACACGTATGCAAAATTATACAACATGATTAAGTGGGATTTATCCCAGGTATGCAAGGATGGTTCAACATATGCAAATCCATAAATGTGATACACCATATCAATAAAATCAAACACAAGGATCATATGATCATTTCTATAGATGCTGAGGCACTTGATAAAATTCAAAACTCATTCAT
>NW_007786711.1:0-2608 GCF_000696425.1 Galeopterus variegatus
TTCATTAAACTGAAATCTCGCCAAGTGTAAATTATACTATAGAAGTAAATGGGTAACTTGGTTCTTAAATAGAGTAAATGGATTAGGTTTGTAATACACTTGGAGAGAGTAGTTTCTAAAGACTTAGAGTATTAAAACTGGTTGGCATTTTACTTGTTGCGTTATCAGAATTGAAGTTGATGTTACGTAAATGTTAGAAATAAATCCCTGCCAGTAATCACTAATGAAGTAGAGGCCAGATCACTATATCTAGTGTAGCTCTGAAAATTGTCAGAAAACTGAGAGCTAAAAAATTACAGATAACAATGCCCAGACAATGCACACTGACCTGAAGTGACCCTGTAGTTCTGATTCATGACAAAAGGCCTCTTCAAAAGCACATATATGATGTGTAGATTTCAAAGTATTTTTAGATTCATATTCTTAATTATTGAAGGAAATTATATGAAAGGTAAGGATCATCACTATTATTATATAAACTATAAACATGGGGGAAGCTCTTCCTTAAATATGTTCATTTCAGTATTCTTTTAATGGCAATTAGACATTTCTTGAGAAAGCATCACATTTGAGTCCAGGGGTCTTAGAAGTTCACAGCCTCTTGTTTGCTGTATTGTACCTGTATGCCAGTTATTTCTGTATGCATTTGAAAGGCCCACTATCTTAGTAGATTAACAAATCCTTAATGGAAGGGCCACATCTAATTAATCTTTCTAGTCCATAGCTAAATAAATATTATTTATTTTTAATTATTATTTTTATTATTAAAAATTATTATTTTTTCATTCTTTCACATATTAATTGAGCAGCTGCTACATCAAAGGTGGTGGAATAAGTGCTACACAGGGGAAAAAAAGCTAAAAAAGTGTTGAAGATGTCTGCTCTTCAGGAGGAAGTTGAAAAGGAGATGGGGTTGAAAGTGGTGAAGGGATGAGTCTAAGAAAGAGTGACTTGGGATAAATTGTTTAGGTGAAATGGAATGTGGTTTTATCTACATTTTGTTTGCAAAGGAATTATATTAAATGCTTTATTCCTAATGAAAAAAAATCTCCATAATTCTATGTAGATGCCATTATTTGGAAGTGTTTGAATTACACTTATACTTTACTTAGCAGCTGAATTATTTTTAGATGGAATTTTAATACATATTAAGTATGACAAAAATTCAGTCTTTCACAGGCGTCAGTATAATATCACAAGGATTCAATTCAAGATGACAAGCTTCAGAACTTTCCATCTACCATACCTTGGCCACTTCTTCTTGGAAAGCCACGAGATTCAAATAGGAGATGTTGACTAGGTCAGGCCCGTACACCACCGTTATCATGCGATGTTCCAGGCGCCCGATGTTCCCCACATCCAATAGTTCACGTAATTTGGGGTCCTGGATGATAAATGGTGAAAAAATTAGTCTACAATGAGAGATCCCAACAGGATAGCATAATTTTAAAAGAACTAGAGCTAGAATGACTTCAAAACAAAGTTGCTTTTGATTCTTTTTTGAAATTGGTATGAGTTGAAATCCTCCACCCCGAGATGGAAGCAACTTGCCTAAAGGCCATGAAGAGAGAATTTCTTCCTCAAGACATGTGGCCTTCAGTCAAATATTCTTTTTCTCATTGTATCATTCAGTAACTCATTTTTTTTTCCTTTTTGTCTTTTTTTGTGACCGGTAACAGGATTGCAACCCTCGGTGTCGCGCCCGCACCGTGCTCAACCAGTGAGCAGACTGGTCTCTATATGGGATCCGAACCCTCGGCGGGAGCGCCACCACTCTCCCAAGCGCTGCACTCTACCGAGTGCGCCACCAGGCCGGCACAGTAACTCATTTTTTATGTGCCACAGTTATCCCTTTATTTCATCTAATCATCCCATTAATTGCATATTAAAAAATCTCCATCTCTCTCTTCAATTCATGGATGTTCTGAGATGAAGAAGGTGATTCTTATGGAATCAAAATATGACAGCGAGTGACATCTAAGGCTGGGGCAGAAACATTGCCAAGGCTTTCAGTGTGGACCTTTTCCAACATTAAGTACTGATGTTAAAGAGAGAGGGTGTTAGAGTGAGCAACATGGGGACCCTGGCCATGAATATGTTGATTTCAGTCCCCTTCTCAGAACGTACTGGGATTTGGACATAGGGAACTTCTGCAGTCTTTTCAGATCAAGTTGCATTCTTGGGACATCATAAGTGAGAATCCCTTGGAGATATAATCCTGCTGAGAAGAGGAGGTTTCCAAACCTTAAAAACTCAAGTAAAACTTAAATCTGGCTCAGTCAGTTTGGCTAAATTTATTTTCCTCCCATAGGGCGGGCCTGGAAGGAATTGAGAAGTCCATGCAGAAAATTAGCATCAAATCAATCACTTAGCAAATCTGCAGCCAGCTTCTGAGCAGGAAATAAACTTACATTCTTATTTATTTATATAAATGCTGGGCCAACAGGGCCTGATTACTTAGGCTGATTATTCTGACCTCTCTTTGAGATTTTTATATGCAATATCTTTACAAAGAATGGGCAGACATAAAAAAAAATCAAGAAAGAAAACAAACAAAACCTTTCCAGCTGGCTTACTTGGTGCCATTAATTCTCTCTTTGGTTAATAA
>NW_007786712.1:0-1058 GCF_000696425.1 Galeopterus variegatus
GGGAACTTCCAAACCTATCATAAATTCATAAGCTTTGATAATAAGCAGCTCACTGAAGAAAGGATCTGATTCAGGAAACAGCCAATATTCAAGAGTTGAATCCCCAGCCTGAAAACAGACACAGAGCTTAAAACAGGGACCCTTCAGGCTTCCCTCAGGGACTCAACCCCCAAACAGATGGCAGTCACCACCACCTACCTCACATAGCTCAAACGTGACTTAGGAACCAAAAATACAAAACGGTTATTCCTTAACTGATAAAATTGGAACTAAAAACAAACAAACACAAACAGAAATAACTCTGGGAATATAACTGCTTAACCATTTCTTTATATTTTTATTGGATTTTTTAAAATTTCTGCCCAGTTATGACAATGAACTGGGAAACCACAATTACAATTCACAAACGGTGGCATGAAAAACAACACACACCCCATCAGAATTACACCAAACCCTTTCCTTTTTATTCATTCAAAAGAGTCCACAGCACAAGCGTCAAACATAAGCACTGCCATTTTTTTCTTAGAAGGGGAATAACAGTTATTCTGGCAGCACTTTTACAATTCCAGGAAGTGGCTTTGATACCACACGTTGCAGGAATAGAAAGCATAACAAACTTGGAGGGCACTGGTTTGAGAGGCAGGGGACTCCTTGGTTGGAAAAAATTCCTCTTGTGCTTAAGGGAATTGCCTGTTGGCCCCGGCAAGCTGCTGAGTCTTCCCAGGTGTTGAAACAGTAAACGGAATTTCCTGCATAGATGGTGAAAATTTCTGTAGAGCAGAGTGTTTTAAATCTCCAACCCTCCCCACACCCTGAAGCTACTTCTCAAGCTTTTCTGGAGCTTCTTTTGGTCACGTGAACCTCTATAATGATGACCCTTTCGCTAAAACACATGTGACATCAGCGTTTCTGCTTACACTGCTTCTCTAGGGTTCAGATGACAGCACAAAACGTCACTTGTCAAAAAATAGCAGATATTAAGAACGTGGGCATTCGTGTTCAGGATAATAGCAAACACTTTGCAGGGTATGACACCCAGAGGAGCATTTTTTTTTTTT
>NW_007786712.1:2291-2607 GCF_000696425.1 Galeopterus variegatus
TGTGGAGATTTTAAAACAAGGGTGGTACTAGCTCTTGGCAGTAGATCTTCCAATAGGAGGTTGCATATTTATAAATACCTAAAGTGGGATTATGCTCTCCGGTTAGGAAGCTCACTGTCTTTTGGTCTGACAGCCAGATGTGCAGGGCTTGCAGAGGGCTCTGCTAAATTTCACAGACTCTGTTCTAGGAAAAGAAGAAACTTATTGGCAGAGTTCTTCGCATGATTCAGAACTACTGATTATCAAGCTATTGAAAGACTCAGCTTGTCCATGGACTCTGTCCCCTTTGGCCCCAGAGACTGCCCCATCTCTGCCC
>NW_007786713.1:0-2607 GCF_000696425.1 Galeopterus variegatus
CCCTGAAAGTGGAAGGATAGAAAAAATATTTGAAAAAACAGTGGCTGAAAATTTTCCAAATTTTTTGAAAACTATAAACCCACATTACAAAAAGCTTAACAAAGCCCAATCACAAGAAATACACAATGAAAGCCACACCATGGTACATCATAAGCCAATTACTTAGAGTGAGTGATAAAAAGGAAATCTCAGAAGCAATTGGAAGAAAACGACAAATTACACATAGAAGCACAAATATGTGGTTGGCAACAAATTTCTTGCTGGAAACAACAAAAGCAGGAAAACAATAGAGCAACATCTTTGAGGTACTAAAAGAAAAAATATCAACCTAGGATTCTCCATTCTACAAAAGTATCTTTCAAAACCAAAAGTGAACTAAGGACTTTTTCAAACATGCAAAAGCTAAAAGAATTTATTACCACCAAAACTAAACTATAATAAATGTTAAAGAAGTCTTTCAAGCAGAAGAAAAATAATACCACATAGAAAGTTGTATCTACACAAAGTAATAAAGAGCAATGAAAATGATAAATACATGAGTAAATGTAAAGGCTTTATTCTTATTACTTAAATCTCTTTAAAAGATAATTGATTGCTTAAAGCAAAAACATTAACAATGTATTCCATAATTTATAACATATATGAAGTAAAATGCATGACATCAATAGCACAAGGTGTATAACATAAACCCTAGAGGAACGACTTAAATGTCAAAACAAAGAGTTATAGAAACCAGCAAAGGAGACACAATGGAATACAAAAAAATACTCAATCCAAAAGAAGGCAAAAGAAGAGGAAAAGTGAACAAAGAATAGATGAGATAAATAGAAAACAAACAGCAAGACAGTATATTTAAAACAAACCATATCATTAATTACATTAAAAGCAAATGTTCTAAGCACTTTATTTAAAAAGTAGAGATTGTAAAATTGGGTAGAAAAGTAAGACAACTATAGGCTGCCTACAAGAAACCCATGTTAGATATAAAGACACAAACAGGTTAAAAGTTAAAAATGGGGAAAAAAATAAAAGAAAACAGGAGTGGCAATATTGATATCAGATGGAGTAAGACAACTATAGGCTGCCTACAAGAAACCCATGTTAGATATAAAGACACAAACAGGCTAAAAGTTAAAAATGGGGAAAAAAATAAAAGAAAACAGGAGTGGCAATATTGATATCAGATGTCATAGAACGAAGGATAGTACAAAAAATATGACAAAAAGAATCATTTTATAATGATAAATCCATCAAGAAAATGTAACAATCCTTAACATTTATGTACTTAATAACAGAGCTTCAAAATGCATGAAGAAAATTTGAAACTGCAAGAAAAAATAGGCAAATTGACAAGTATAGTTATAGATTTCTATACCGTAAACTCAATAATGGGAGAAACAAATAGAAAATTTATAAAGGTATGATACTTGAACAACACTATCAACCATTACGATATAGTTGGAAGCAATAGAATGTGCCACACAAAAAACAGCATAATAACACACATTGTTTTTAAGTGAATGCATAACATCTGCTAAGATAAACCATCTTCTGGCCCACACAAGAAATCTTAATAACTTAAAAGAATTAAAGTCATTGCAAATTTTGTTCCCTGACTATAATGTAATTAAATTAGAAATCAATAACAGAAAACTAGCTGGAAAATCTCCCAGTACTTCAAAATCATATAACATACTTCTACCATATTTATGTATAAAGACAAATTAAAAGGGAAAGTATTTTGCTCTGAATAAAAGTGAAACCACAACATATCAAAATTTCTGGTATAGCTAAAATACTACTTAGATGGAAATTTACAGCACTTAACTCCACCTTAAGCTTCTCTTCTACTTAAGAAACTAGAAAACAAAGAGCAAATTAAACTCAAGCAAAGAAAGGAAATAAAAAGATAAGAGTAGAAATCCATGAAATGGAAAACAGAAAAATAATAGAGAAAATAGGTAAAACAAAGGCTTGTTCTTTGAGATCAATAAAACTTATAAACTTCTAGCCAGATTAATAACTTAAACAAGAAGACACAATTTACCAATATCAGGAATGAGAGAGATGAAATCAATATTGATTCTATAGTTATTAAAAGCATAATAAAAGAATATTATAAAAAACTTTGTCAATAAATTTGACCAATTAGTTGGAATGAAACACATAACTACAAAAACTCACTCAAGAAGAAATAAATAAGGTAAATAGCCTCAGATCTATTAAATAAGTTGAATTTTTAGTTAAAAATCTTTCCACAAAGAAAATTCCAGGTGCACATGGCATCTCTGGTGAATTATGCCAAACATTTAAGAAAGAAATAGTACCAATCCTGTACAAACTCTTACCAAATCTTGAAGAGGAGAGAATAATCCCAGCTCATTCTATCAGGCCAACATTATTGTGATACCAAAAGCAAACAAAGACATTATAAGAAAAGAAAACTAAATAACTCTATACATAGATGAAAACTAACTTATAAAATTTAAGTATTTCAAATCTAAGGGAAAAAAGATAATATATAATGACC
This sequence comes from Galeopterus variegatus, assembly GCF_000696425.1. Lineage (NCBI taxonomy): Eukaryota > Metazoa > Chordata > Mammalia > Dermoptera > Cynocephalidae > Galeopterus > Galeopterus variegatus. The sequence goes on from NW_007786713.1 coordinate 2,531, forward strand.
AAGTGGGGTTCATCCCAGTAATACAAAGTTGGTTTCTCATTTAAAAATCGATGAATGTTATTCACTGTGTTGACAAA
>NW_007786714.1:0-2607 GCF_000696425.1 Galeopterus variegatus
CCCATTAGAATGTAAGCTCTGTGGGAATAGTGACTTCTCATGGTGCAGAATGGTGCCTGGCATTAAGCAGTTGCAGGACTTGTTGCTATACATTTCTTCTGCACACCTTCTGTCATAACTCTCATCACATTTGCAACCACACATTGAATACCTGCCTTCCCCATCAGACTCTACACTTCATATTGACAAGGAATAGATCTGTCTTGCTTTCTGTTGTATTACCAGCATCTAGCTTACTGCCAGCACATAAGTGATCAATAAAAATGCAACAAGTGGAGAGAATTTTTATTTGCTGAATCCTGGGCAGGAAGGAGGTGGCTGGAGAAGCCACCGTGATCACACAAGGGTGGTCTCTGTGAGGGAAGCAGTCCAAGTGGGGATGGGAGGTAAGAACTTTAATATGTCTCCGAGATAGCTGGAGGAAATCAAGAGGGTCCCTTTGGAGGATCCTGGGTTGGAGACTGGCCAAAAGTCTGGAAAGAGATGGAGTGAGAAAGATGACAGTTGCTGGATGAGCTCTTTCCCTCTAACCAGCTCCCCATCTTAAGCGAGCTGCTAAATGCATGGAATTCCTGGTCTTGTTGGATTAGTTGTTAAGAATATGGAAGACATGCAATTATAGGGGTCATGTGTTGGAACTGGAACATCCTGCTTGAACACAGGAGAGGTAATAGAAATGGAAAGCCATGGCAATCACTGAAATTCCATGGAAACCTTCTGACTGCCTGAGGGTCTCAGATGAAGGGTATGGACAAGTAGACATCATTTCCCTTTGTTGTGGCTTGAATTGTGTCTCCCCCTCACCCCTTAAATAAGGATTTGTTGAAGTCCTAACCCCCAGTACCTCAGAATGTGACCTTATATGGAAATACAAGGGTACTTCAACAAGTTCATGGAAAGATTTTTCATGAAGTATTTTCATGAAAGATTTTTCATGAAGTACCCTTGTAGGGTCTTTGCAGAGGTAATCATAGTAAAATAAAGTAATTAGGGTGGGCCCTAACCCAACATGACTGGTGTCCTTGTAAAAGGGGAAATTTGGACACAGAGAAAGGCACAGAGAGAAGATGACGTGAAGACACACAGGGAGGAGACAGCTACATGACTGCAGTGACTGCAGTGACGTACTTACCAGCCAAGGAACATCGGGGATTGCCAGCAAACCCCAGAGGCTGGAAGAGGCAAGAAAGATCCTGCCCTGGAGCTGTCAGAGCATGGCCTGCATGACACCTAGGTTTCAGACTTTTAGGTACTTACCAGCCAAGGAACATCGGGGATTGCCAGCAAACCCCAGAGGCTGGAAGAGGCAAGGAAGATCCTGCCCTGGAGCTGTCAGAGCATGGCCTGCATGACACCTAGGTTTCAGACTTTTAGCCTCCAGAAGTAGGAGACAATACATTATTGTTGTTTTAAGCCACCCAGTTTGTGGTGCTTTGTTATATCAGCCCTAGGGAACTGATGTACCCATGAAGTAGGGAGGCCCGGCTGACACCTGGTTACAAAACTCAATTGAATAGAATTAGTGATGCTTCCTTTTTAGTGGGGTGATAGATCAAAAACTGTCCCAGGCCCTATCATAGCATGAAGAAACTGGGCCTGATTCTGCCTGAGGATATCAGGGTGGGCTTCACAGAGATGGTGTCATGGAGTAGAGTCTGAATGGATCAGTAGGTGCTCACTGAATAGGTAAAGAGAGAAGGAACGCCAGGCTGAGTGAACCAGCCAGGCACAGACGTGGGAGGAAATAGGTCGTGGGTGTGTTCAGAAAGTGACGAGTGAGTTTCACACGGCTGAGTGTAAGCCACCTTCAGAGGAGCAGGAGAGAAAACACTGCGGAGGGCAGCAGGCCCAGGCTGTGCGAGGCCCACATTTCTAGTTAAAGAGTGGATAGTGCCCTTCAGACAATAAGAGTTAGTCAAGGATTTTAGGTATCAGAATTACATTATTTCCTCAGTGTTCTAGAATCCTACCCAGTGGCAAAGTGGAGGATGGACGGGAAGGATGCATTACAGTCAGGAGACTGGTTGGTGCAATCATCCAGGGTGATGATAATAATAATCGCTTAATATTTGATTAGCATTTCACCATCTATATCTATATATACTTTCTGATAGCTTTGTTAATGCTCCCCCAAAGCCTGGGAAATAGCCATTAGTAATAATTATACAGGTTTTAGAGTTGGGGAAACCAAAAGAACTTATGGATTAGGCAGGTACATATATTTCACAGAGAGAGACAAAATAGGCAGTGGTCAAGTACATGGATTCGGGTGTAGACTGTCTGTATCTGAATGGTCAATTCCATTTCTTAACTGAGCGACCTTGGACAAGTGAGTTAACTCTGGTCTCAGCATCTCAAATCATAAATGAGGATAAAGACAATAACTGCTCATTGGATTGTTGCAAGGATTAGGTGAGTGTGTAAAGCGATCAGAAAAGTGCCTGATGCATATTATTCGGAAGTGTTTTGAAAAGACATTTGCAAAGTGCTACAGAACTAGAGAGGAGGGTGTTACTCACTCCCCTTGGAGGGATTTGGAAAAGGAAAGAAGATGGGACCTAAAAGATGTGTGGGAGCCTGCTGGGTGGCAGAGAAGGAAAAGGAGAA
>NW_007786715.1:0-2607 GCF_000696425.1 Galeopterus variegatus
CAAATTTCAGACAGTTTATACACACATACCCCAGACACACATGGGTAGGAAAAAAGGGGGAGGGGAAGATCCTTTCTGAACTAGAAATAGCACCAGCCAACCAAGAATTCTCAAGGCTGCCACTTACAGGGTGGTTTCTGAAGCTTGAAATAAAACAGATTCCTCAAAGACCCACACCTGTTACTGGGGAAAAGGCCAGTTTTGACTGATTCATCATAAACTGAAAAGTGTTAAATAATGTAAGACATGTCAAACCAGAAAGAAAAAAAAAATGTGCATCATATAAAGGGTTGATGGGGAAAGGAGCAGAAAGAGAGGAAGTTCCTCAAAAATCAAATGAAACAGAGCTCCTTTCGAGATATAACTTTGGCAGAAAAAGTCCCCCGGGGGAAAAAAGTACTAGAAAAAAAACTCTAAATAAAACCAAGGAGAGTTTAAAGTGTAGCTGACATCTCAAGTGTCTTTGTGGCTTGAAACTTGCCTGGATCAACAATTCAGATTATTTTCCTCTTTAATGTAAATAAAGACTAAAGAAAGTATGCAATTTCAGAAGGCAGACTTATCCACCAGATTACGCTTTGATACATTATTTAGTAAATTGTTTCCTTGTTTATTTTCACATCTAAATTACTTTTTCCCTCCGAGATGATCGACATTTTAATTGGCTGTTTCAGACATCTTTTTAAACTACATTAAAGTAGTATGCATATCATGTGATGTATTTCTTGCTGCAAATGTGCGTACAAGATATGCACAACATATCCAAATGTGGGTAAAGAATTGTTTTAAAAAATAAAATAAAAAGATCTAGCCTCTGGCTGCTACACGTTTTCCCAAATTCTCTTTATCTTTTCAATTTCCCTTTCCTTTACCTGCCCTCTCTACCCCCGGGCCCAAAGTACAAAGTAACCCCGAACTCTCTATTTCCTCCGACCGGGTGGTAAACACAAGCATCTGCACTTTTGCTCCTCGGCGCTGCACTGGTTCCCCTCCGTTCCCCTCCAGGTACAAGAAAGCCATTAGTCGTGGAATTGATTCGTTCCAAGACTGCAGGTAAAACAGGTGCGGCTTCTTTCTTTAGGGCATCGCAAGGACATGGAGGGACGGGGGTCGCAGAAGGAGGGCGACTGGGCGGCGGTGTGACCCGGGGTGAAACCTTCCCAGCAGCAGCCGTCTGCACGCCGGGCGAGTCCGGTCTGTACCTGTGCGGAGGTGGGGACGGAGCACGCCGGCCCGACAGACACACGCGGTCACACACCTCCCCGAGCGGGTCGGGCGGCGGGGCAGAGGGCGCCGCGCGCTGCCGCGGGAGGCCCGGCTGAGTGACAGCGGAGACGGAGCCCGGGGTGGTTGGAACCTGCCCGGGCACGCAGCAGCCAGGCTCGCCCGAGGACTGAGGGGCGGCGCGGCGTGTGCGCGCTCGGTCGTCTCCCTCGCACAGCGTCCCTCCCTCAGTCCTTCTGTTGAGACTCTCTCCCTCAAGAATCCCAAGGCGGGAGGCAAACAGGTCCCCCCGGTAACCCAGTAGCTTCCTATCCCCCACCCTTTGTGTGAGTCGCCCTGACAGCTCCGAGCCGGGATCCCACCCGGTCGCTTGGAAGTCTCCCCAGTGAAGAGCCGTCTAAATCAAGAGCGAGAGTTTCCCGGCCCAGGGATGTCCCGCGCGTCACCTCCGCTTCGGCGGCTAAACGGCGGCCCGAGAGCGGAGGTCCTGGGCTCGCGCCTCTCTACTCCCCCTCAGCCCTAATTCCCGCGCTGGAGCCGGGGTGGGCAGCTCGCCCCGCCCCGGAGCCGCCCTCGGGGAGCCGCCTCCGACCGGGTGGTAAACACAAGCATCTGCACTTTTGCTCCTCGGCGCTGCACTGGTTCCCCTCCGTTCCCCTCCAGGTACAAGAAAGCCATTAGTCGTGGAATTGATTCGTTCCAAGACTGCAGGTAAAACAGGTGCGGCTTCTTTCTTTAGGGCATCGCAAGGACATGGAGGGACGGGGGTCGCAGAAGGAGGGCGACTGGGCGGCGGTGTGACCCGGGGTGAAACCTTCCCAGCAGCAGCCGTCTGCACGCCGGGCGAGTCCGGTCTGTACCTGTGCGGAGGTGGGGACGGAGCACGCCGGCCCGACAGACACACGCGGTCACACACCTCCCCGAGCGGGTCGGGCGGCGGGGCAGAGGGCGCCGGGCGCTGCCGCGGGAGGCCCGGCTGAGTGACAGCGGAGACGGAGCCCGGGGTGGTTGGAACCTGCCCGGGCACGCAGCAGCCAGGCTCGCCCGAGGACTGAGGGGCGGCGCGGCGTGTGCGCGCTCGGTCGTCTCCCTCGCACAGCGTCCCTCCCTCAGTCCTTCTGTTGAGACTCTCTCCCTCAAGAATCCCAAGGCGGGAGGCAAACAGGTCCCCCCGGTAACCCAGTAGCTTCCTATCCCCCACCCTTTGTGTGAGTCGCCCTGACAGCTCCGAGCCGGGATCCCACCCGGTCGCTTGGAAGTCTCCCCAGTGAAGAGCCGTCTAAATCAAGAGCGAGAGTTTCCCGGCCCAGGGATGTCCCGCGCGTCACCTCCGCTTCGGCGGCTAAACGGCGGCCCGAGAGCGGAGGTCCTGGGCTCGCGCCT
>NW_007786716.1:0-2607 GCF_000696425.1 Galeopterus variegatus
TCATCTTAATATTAATACAGTCATGCTTTCTTGGTATATAAATATCTCCCTCAAAATTGTAAGTATTCAAAGACTGCTATTAAAATTTTAGTGAATTATCTAAGTTGCAAAACAACATTTCAAAAAGTTTAGAAAAATAGAAGTTGAAAACACACATAATAAGAATTTCATGCATTTCTAAATTTTTTTCATGTTCATGTTTAAGGACTCAAAATCATAATTATGTTAATTTTGTCACCTTTTTTCACTGTATTTTATTAATGTTATTTTTCATGTTATAAAATATTTATAATTTATTTATTATATTAATTCAGCTAATAATATCAAAATAGTTCAGCTAATAGGACGAATATAATAAACTCCCTTAATATTTTTTCTAGTTTCAGATGCTGGGTTTGGAAACTACTTTAAAATACTACTTTGATTCAGTCAATCTATCACAGCAAATGTGAGGTTAACGATACTTCAAGAAGTCCTAACATTTCCCTGAATGCAAAGAAAGGAAGCAGAAAGAAAGCCCCAATTATTTAATATGTATTATGAGCTGGGCACTTATTAGGTACTTTAGATATGTCATCTCAATTATTATTGTTGTGTATGCAAAAGAGGTGATATTGTTATGTGTGCAAAAAGAGGTGATAATGCATTATTATCTATTCTTAAGGAGAGGAAAAGTAAGCTTCAGAAAATTTGAGTAACTTTCACTGTTGAATAATTATTAAATAACAGACCAGGAATTACATACATCCTCTTGACTCTAAAAGCCATTTCTATTTTTTATACCATACTTTTTTCCTATTTAGAGCTGCATGTGTGGGAATAAAGAAAACTAGATAAGAACTTTAGATAAGATCAAGACATAAGCAAAATCATCTTTCATTTTGTCTTTCCACTGGGAGTTTTAGTACTCGAACTTCCCCTAGCCTGTTAGCATTTCTTTGTTTATTTTTACCACAGGAATTAGAGCCACTGTACTCCCAGGCTGAATTTATGAAGGGCTTACAAAATTAAGCACTATATTAAAAAACTCAATTAAAAACACCAGCGAATCAGCAAACAGTTGAGAGCAATTTAGCAAACTTGCTAGCAGAAACATTTGCAGCAAACCCCATTTAACTGCAACTGTCCTGATGACCAAGGCCAAAAGGGAAATAGATTAAGTTGTGTATTCCACATTGTCAGTTCAAAAGAAGTATATTCATTCATCTGGAGAGAGATACTTGCTACAGCACTGAACTCAAGGAACAATTCATCATTTGCTTCTCTATATAAGGAACATTGGGTAAAATAATGAACAATTATGTCCACTGTGGCATCTCAAAAAAGCTAGTAACATTACTTAAGTGTTTGGGAATATATCACTCCTCTAAGAAAGAAAAGGTTAAAACATTACATTCTAACTGAGAGAGAGCATTTCAATAGGGACGTAACAATCATACGGTTCAGGTATTTTGCTTTCTGATAAACTAATTTAACATAGCGTCTAGAGACACGTTAACATGTCTGATAGGCAGTACCTCTCCAGTATTGGCTGTCTTGAGCATGCCACTGGCAAGTGCTGAATCACAGTCAATTCATGGTTGTATTCTCTGACAGGAGCTTCAAGTACCCACTTTGTGCTGTTGATTAAAAAGGGAATCATGTGCTTTCAGTACCAGATGTACTGATTTGTGCACATGTAATTAGCATGCTTTAAAAGCTACTGTCTTGGAAGTGCTCTCTTCCTTTCTGCCTATTATTCAGGCTCTGTCCTTTTGTAGACGACTGAGGTACTAAATGACACTGTATGCTGCTGCTGTGGCATGCTCTGGGTTGGTTGCCAATGCTCACTGGATCCTACCGCAAAGAGACAACATTTGGGGATGCCGCCTTTCCATCTGGTGTGTGTGCTGCATCACCAAGTGGCGTTTTGCTCTGACCTTGCCACAAAGGGCAGTTGTATCTCCAGCCATCCCAAGCTAGCCTTTTGCAGTATTTGGTCTTTAGACAAGACCGGAAAAGCTTTCCTCCACCTTCAGAGCACAAAGCAGAATACAGTACCCTGAGAAGAAGTTACCCAGGGAGAAACAGAATAGCTAATACTGGTGGATCAAGAGTAACTTAAGTGGAAACTAATCAACAACAACAGCCACAACAAAACCCCAGAAGGTATGGCAAAATTGAAAAATATGCTTTTACTATAAATCGTTTGGGATGATATATTTTCACCTTTTCTCTAATTTCTAAAAGTACAGAATTCTGAAGGCTGCCAAGAGGATACTAAACAGAATATATATTTGATTTTTCTGGTTGATGATCCCCTGTTACTGGTACATACAAATAAGTCCTAGAAGACCAATACATGACAAGAATGTGAAAAATAAAAATATACTTAAAGGGTTTATTACATTAATACTATGATCAGTTATGCTGTTCAAATTCTCTCAACCTCCATCTCAATATCTGCCACCTCTGACTTACTGACATTTCATCTGACTTTTACGAAATATAAAAATGAGCTGGCTGGTTAGCTCACTTGGGAGAGCATGGCGCTGATAACACCAAGGTCAAGGGTTCAGATCCCCTGAACTAGCTAGCCATCCAAAAAAAAAAAAAAAAAAAAAAGGC
>NW_007786717.1:0-2607 GCF_000696425.1 Galeopterus variegatus
TGTAATTACCAATGGAAAAAAATGTGGCTGCTGGGATTTACAAAGGAGCTTCATTCACCCACTAAGGGTGGGCCTAGCAAGGCCTGCCCCAGAGACCCAGTGCCTCAGAGCCACCTGGCCTGGCGTGGCCTATCCTTAGGATCCTGCAGGCCTGACCTGACCTGGCACTATGGGTCTGTCTGGCCCAGCCTGGCCCAGAGCTAAGGACCTGGGTTGTCCCCAGGGCCCTTCTGGTCTGTCCTGGCCCAGCACTATGGGCCATCTCTGTCCTGGCCTGGTGCTACAGGCGCCCCTTCCAGGCCTTGCCATCCACTAAGTGCTCCCATGTCCTGGACTGACCCTACGGCCCCTGTGCCCTCACCTGCCACTGAGGACTGCCTTGGCTTCTGGGCTGCCAACGGTCTCTTACTGCTATGGGCCAGCCTGGCCTAGCCTGCCCAAGGAACCCACAGGTTGTTCTGCCATATGGCCTCCCTTTACTAGTCTGTCCCTAGCAGACCACAGCCATAAGGGCCACACTGCCACTAAGTGCCCCACTTGACTGGCCTGTCCCTTGGCCACCTTTGCCTGTCTTGGTGCTAAGAGCCCCCTTGGGGTCCCCCTTAGGCTCCTGCCAGCCTGACCTGGCCTGGAACTATGTGCCTGTCTGTCTCAGCCTGGCCCAGAGCTAACGACCTGGGCTGTCCCCAGGCCTCTTCTGGCCTGTCCTGGCCTGGCACTATGGGCCACCTCTGTCCTGGCCTGCTACAAGCGCCCCTGCCTGGGCTTGCCTTCCACTAAGTGCTCCCACGGCCTGGCCTGACCCTAGGGCCCTTGTGCCCTCTACTGCCACTGAGGGCTGCCCAGGCCAAGCATGCTGCCAAGGGACTCCTACCACTAAGAGCTGGCCTGGCCTGTCCCACCCAAGAGACCCATTGGCCTGGCCTGCCACATGGCCCCCCTTTGATGGTCTGCTTCTAGTGGACCACTGCCATAGGGTCACCCTGCCACTAAGGGCAGCCTTACATACCCTAAATGCCCCCTTGACTGGTCTTTCCAGGGACCACTTGGCCTGTCTTCATGCTAAGGGTCCCCCCTGGCCTGCCCTGGCTCTAAGACTCCCCTGGCTTTGCCTGGCCTGGCTGGCCTGCCCTAAGTGCTTCCTTGGCCTGCCCTGGCTCTAAAGGCCGCCTGGCCTGGCTTGCCCAAGGAACCAATTGCACTGGTCTTCCCCTACAGGCCCGTGTAACTGGACTACTAGTAAGGGAACCCTGCTGCTTTCTTTTCTCTCTCTCTCTTTTTTATTTTTTTTTTCTTGTTGTTGTTGTTGTTTATTTTTGTTTTTTCTTGTTGTCTTTTTTTTTTTGGTATTTCTTTTATGGTATTTTTTCTTTCTTTATTCTTGTTTGCTTTTCTGTTGTTTTTTTCTCTAATTCTTCTTTGTTGTGTTTTTTCTTCTTTTTTTTTAAATTTGTTTTTTGTATTATTCTGTACTCTTTTTTGTTTTCTCTTTTTTTGGCACTCTTTTTTTGGTTTTCTTCTTTTTGTTGGGGTTTTGTTTTGTTGGGGTTTTCGTTTGGGGCTTTTTGGGATGTTTTCTTGTTTTCATGTCGGTGTATTTTTCTTTTGGGGGGGGCTTTTCTTCTTTTCATGGGTGGTTTTCTTCTTTCTGTTCAAGTTTTTTTTTTTTTTCTTTTTTTAAAAATGTTTTTCTAAAAAGATGACTGGTAAGGGGATCTTCACCCTTGACTTGGTGTTCTCAGCACCACGCTCTCCAAGTGAGCCATGGGCTGGAACTGGAGTTTTCTTTTTGTTAGGCTTTTGTTCTATTTGGGTCTTCTTCTTCTTCTTCTTCTTCTTCTTCTTCTTCTTCTTCTTCTTCTTCTTCTTCTTCTTCTTCTTCTTCTTCTTCTTCTTCTTCTTCTTCTTCTTCTTCTCTTTCTTCTTTCTTCTTTCTTCTTTCTTGTTCTATGTGGTTTTCTTCTTTTTGTTGGGGTTTGCTTATTTGGGGGGGGATTTTTTCTTCCTTCTCTTGCATCCTTTTTTTTTAAAAAAAGATTACCGGTAAGGGGATCTTAACCCTTGACTTGGTGTTGTCAGCACCATGCTCAGCCAGTGAGCGAACCGGCCATCTGTATATGGGATCCGAACCCGGGGCCTTGGTGTTATCAGCACCGCACTCTCCCGAGTGAGCCACGGGCCGGCCCCTTCTCTTGCATTCATTTTGTTGGGGTTGTCTTCTTTTGGGGATTTATTCCTTTGGGGGGTTTCTGCTTCATGTTGTGGTTCTCTTCTTTTTGTTGGGTTTTCCTGTTTGGAGTATTTTCTTCTTGTTGTGGGTTGTTTCTACTTCTTTGGGGTGTTTTCTTTATTTTTGAGGTGTTTTCTTCTTCTTTTGGGTGATTTCCTCTTTGGAGTGTTTTCTTATTTGGTGTGATTTCTTCTGCTTGGAGTTTTCTTCCTTTTGGGGGTTGTTTTCTCCTTGTTCTGGGTGTTTTCTTCCTATGTTGGGTATTTTCTTCATTTATGGCTGTTTTGTTCTTCATTTGGGTTTTTTCTCCTTCTTCTTCATAGTTTCTTGTCTTTTTTGTTTGTTTGTTTTCTGATTTTCATTTTTTTTCTTTTCTG
>NW_007786718.1:0-1506 GCF_000696425.1 Galeopterus variegatus
CAGCTCAGATACAGATCCACATGTATAGTCACCTGGTGAACAGAAAGGGGCCACAGCAACAGCATGGGGAGAAAATGGTCCTGAGACAGTGGGAAATTTACCCCTGAATTTAATTCCAGGTGGACCATAGACCTTAATATAAAAGCTAAACCAACAAGGTTTCAGAAGATGACATGGGGAAACTTTCATGATAGTGGGGTAGGGAAAACATAAAACACTAACCATAAAGTCAAAAAGTGCTGAGTCAAATAATTTCAAAATTAAATTTAAATTAAGTACTCTTGCTCTTCAAAAAACACCTTGTGAAATAATGAAAATATGAGCCACAGATGGTCAGAAGATAATGTATATATGTATATATTAGATAATAGACTATATATATGTGTGTATATATGTATTTAACAAAGGATTTGTATGCAGTATCCAGAATATTTAAAGAATTTCTAAAAATCAGTAAGAACAAACATCCCAGTTTTTTAAAGGCTGGAGACTTGACCAGGTCCTTCACTAAAGAAAATATCCAATGGCCAACAAATATATGAAAAGGTTCTCAAGATCATGAATTATCAGGGAAATGCAAATTAAAGCTCCAGTGAGATATCACCCACCAGAATGGCTAAAATGAGGTAGACACTATGGAGTGTTGATAAGGATTACAGTGAGATATCACTCACCAGAATGGCTAAAATGAGGTAGACACTATGGAGTGTTGATAAGGATTTGGAGCAGCTGGCCAGTGAGATATCACCCACCAGAATGGCTAAAATGAGGTAGACACTATGGAGTGTTGATAAGGATTTGGAGCAGCTGGAATGCTTATTCATTGTTTGAGGGAGGAAGAATTGGCACAGCTACATTGGAAAGCTTTTGAGCAGTCAGTACAAAAGCTGAAAATATGATGCCTTATGAGCAAGGGATTCGAACTTTATGTATATTCCCAACAGGAATGTGCACCTATGTGTCCTGGAAGGCATGTATAAGAATACCCAAGACGGCATTATTTGGAATAGGCATTGATGGGAAACAACCCGAATGTCCATCAAGAGTAAAATGGATAAATGTGTAGCAGCCATGAAAGGGAGCAGGGTACCACCACACGCTGCAAGCTGGTGTGCATAGTGCTGAGCAAAGAGACCGTATGCAGAGAGTGTGGACCGCACGCTGTCCTTTATGTACGGCTCAAAACAAGCAAAACAAAGCTCTGGTTCTGATCAAAGTCAGAATGGTTAACTTGAGGGTGGGAGTGAAGGGGGCAAGGTATGGGGAAGGTTTGTACTTTTTTCTGTCACTGTGATGATTCCCCAGATGTGTTCACTTTGTAAAAATTACTGAGCTGTGCACCAGTGTTTGTTCCTTTTTTGTATGTATGAGTCATACTTTGATAAAAAGGAATGAGGTTTTTTGACTTATAATAGAAAAGACTGGAATGCTTTATTATTGTCTTTAAACAAATACAGAATTTTATTTAAAATAAGGAAGGAGAAGTCTAGCTTATTTCCAGGGAAG
>NW_007786718.1:1996-2607 GCF_000696425.1 Galeopterus variegatus
AAGGACTTTTTGAGAATAAGGATGATTTAAATACAACAATGGTTTGTGGGGACGTAGGCAACCTCTGCCTTAGAATCTTCTGTAAGGACACAGCATCCTAGCCCCGCTGGTTTAGAGTTTCCATGTCAATGTCAGGGGCAAAGCCAAATATAAAAAGCACATTTATTAATTCTAAGATGCACATTTTGTCATATTTTAAGATCTCTAAAATCGAGTTGTGTCATAGAGTCCATGCACTTTACAATCAATGGTTGAGTCTTTCTTTCTTAGGTCCAAAAAATAATGGTGCATCAATATGAGATTGTAAGATCACAAGGCACCTTCAATTTGATGAAATACGGTAATAAAATTCCTTCTGGCTTTAAGATTCCCTTCACAGCCTCACAGTGAAGGAGCCTTACTCCCTTAGGAAAGCAGTTTCTATCCCTACTGAGGGTTGTTCCACAAGAGGGTCAGAAGGGGCCTCGTCAATTATGGGCACTAAATAAATATTAAGCATCAGACATGGCCCACAGCCAGCTCTGTATAAAAACTGGCATATGTTAGCATTTATTGCTCATGGAATTTGTGACTGATGATATCTCTCTCTCTCTCTCTCTCTCTCTCTCTCT
>NW_007786719.1:0-614 GCF_000696425.1 Galeopterus variegatus
CTAGTGGTGACTCACTAGCTTCTGAATGGCTCCCCTTTTTCAGATGTTCTGGCTCCTCACTCATGTATGGGCGCATGGGAACACTATTAGTGGTCTTGCTGTCCCAGGAACCACCAAGGCCCTTTATTCCCCTGCCACCTCCAAAGAACTCCATCTGAAGGGCACAGCAGCGGCTTCTGCTGGCTCTTGCTCTATGTGTTCAGCAGTTCCAGCCTTAAAGTGGCCGGACGCCAAAATGCTCCAAGCAGTTTTTTCTTTCTCTCATTGTGGCTTCTCCTGTCTTCATGAACTTCATGAACTCCATAGGTCTCTCTCCTTCTTACCCTGAGCTCCAGCTGCCCCAGCTTGACTGTTGCTCCATTTTTATAGTTGTAAATTAGTTGATTTGTGGGAGAGAGTGATGCTGGGGACCATCTATTCCACCATCTTGACCAGAACTCTGCTACATTTTTTTTTTCTTTTTCGTGACTGGTAAGGGGATCTCACCCCTTGGTGTGGTGTTGCCCGCACCATGCTCAGCCAGTGAGCACACTGCCATTGCTATATAGGATCCGAACCCGCGGTGGGAGCGACACTGCGCTCCCAGCGCTGCACTCTCCCGAGTGTGCCACGGG
>NW_007786719.1:1038-2607 GCF_000696425.1 Galeopterus variegatus
AAATATAATCTTTTCCAGCATAAAACTACAAAACACTGAGCAGTTTTAATAAGCCAATTTAAATTACACATTATATCTCTCAACTATAAATCTGAAAATTTCAAAATGGCATATAAAAATAAATTACTAAAAATACTGATAGAAGGTATGCTTTATTTTATGTCCTAACTACTTTCCACTCCTTTTGTTATAAAGCAGGATGGGTGTTGTCTTAGCACTGCCAACAGAACTCAGGATATACACATTATGCGATTCTAGTAATGCCATAAAGTGGTTTAGGTAACTTGTTTGGATAATAATATATTTAAATCTTTATGTAATTGTATTCTGTACCAAATATGGGACTCATTTTCATGCAAGGTCAATTAAATATGCAATTAAAAGTTACTCCTTAAAAAAAAAAGTTACTCCTTTGTGTCTTGTTCCCATAGATGTCAGGGCAAATTCTCTGGGGTCATTTATCTATAGATCTGTGCAGAATCATACAAAATAATTTATGCATAGTGTATTCTAAATAGCCTGAAAACATTATAAACTCTATTTTAAAATTTCTTCGGCTCAGTGATCAAGTGATGCATCTTTGTCTTAACAAAGGCCAAAAAGTTTTTTCATTCTTCAAAGTGCCTGACTTTGTGGTTTATGGAAGATGGAAAGAGTGAAGGAGAGAGCAAGTCATGTAAAAACAAACAAACAACAAAAAAAATGGGAGTGCAATCAGCACCAGCAATATGGCAATAAGATATTTAGAAAGAAGTAAAAAAAAGTTTACTTTCCTCTGATTATTTCTTTCTGCCCACTGACTATCACTTATTCAGTCCAATAACCATTGTGCATGACTCAGCAGAAATGGAGAGCATGGAACATAAAAATAATCAGATGTTGGCTTTTAAGTTTCAAACATCCAGGATCAGAGGAGTAGAAATAAGTTTATATTCAAAGACAATATATTGAGAGAAAGCTATGGTCCATAGAAAAAAAGATTCTCTGATTTGGAGAGACAATTGGTAAAGGAAGTGTAAAGAGTGAGAAAAGTCTGTGGGAGATTATAATTTAGAATAACAGGACCTAACCTGAAATGGACAATGGACAGGAACAGAGACTAGTAGAGACGACCAACCTAAGTGGTGATTTAGTTGCCTTACTGGTTTCTGCATAGCAAACAGTCCATTTCCTGCTGAGCATCCAGCAGGTGTGATGCCAGGCTGCACTCTAGATTTGCTCAATCCCCATTGAACTTTCCTCTTTGAACTTTTCAATGTCTAAAGACACTTATAAGCCCTGAGATACAGAATCGGACTGCACCCACATTGGAGAGTGAGAGTAAAAGGGAAAAAAAATCTCTTGCATATGGATTTGGGTGGGACTGAACAGAATCAACTCAAAAACTTTTCCTGGGCAGAAGAGATACATTGCAGTGGGATGAAAAGGCTCTTTGAGGTTACTTCCATCCTCTGAACCTGAATTTACACTGCACAAAACTTCCATATAGTAGTCCAGCATGTCTCCACCCTTTTAGCATAATTCAAGATGCGAACAGGTTGTGCAAGAAGCTGTTCAAGATCAACACAA
>NW_007786720.1:0-394 GCF_000696425.1 Galeopterus variegatus
ACAAACAGACAGGGTGTGACTAATTTGTCCTTAGTTTCTTTGTCTGTGAAGGAGGGTGTCATAATATCTAACTCTTAGGATCTTGTGAGTAAACTTAATTCCATGCATGGGAACTGCTTAGAACTCTTTCATATGCACACATTAGGCATATTTTGTTTATTTTTTAAGAGGTAAAAATGATTTTTGATTTTTTTTTATTGAAACGTAATTGACTATACATATTTGTGGTGCCCGGAGTCAACTATCAGTGTTGTGTACAGTATGTGATGATTAAATCAGGATAGCATGTACATCATTACAAAACATACTCATTTTTTTGTGTCCATTAACCAGTGTTAGATGTTAGTTGTTATTCTAGGTGTCTGAGTGGATGAATCTAAATACATGGGTCACT
>NW_007786720.1:2404-2606 GCF_000696425.1 Galeopterus variegatus
CAGATGAATGGCCCCTGTAGTAGTCCGTTTCTGTTGCTTATAACAAAATACTTGAAACTGTATGATTTATGAAAATAATGAAATGTATCGCTCACAGTTTCTGAGCTTGGGAAGTCCACAGTTCATCAGGTGGTGGTGAATATGGTCCAGGGGTTTCATAATGCAAAAACGGCAGAACAGAGGGAGAGAGACAGTCTCTCCT
>NW_007786721.1:0-2606 GCF_000696425.1 Galeopterus variegatus
CATGGAAATTTCAAATCTTAGCACAGCTCAAATAGTTCATCTCAGGCACATGTTAGTTTCCTCTTGTCAATACAATGCAAAAATTCAAGCCTAAAATCAGGTTTACTATCTCTTAGTTGCCTCTCTCTTTAGCAACAATGGCACATATCACTACCCTATTTAACTCCCTTTTTATATTACCAGTAGCTCTTACTTATTTCCTTCCTGATTCCAATAACAAGACTTGAAAAATATTTGCAACACCATTAACTTATATTTCAAATATTGGAACACAAATGACCACATTTCTCAAAATACATACAAAAATCAATTTTCATAGAATGGAATTTTGCATAAGGGAATTCATAATTAGGAAATGATTTATGTATTTAAGAGAAATTTCTAGGTCAGTGCATAAGCAGAGGCTTATAATAAAAGCTCTGAAAATAGAAAGTAGCATCCCTCAGTATATTATAAATAAATATATATGATAAAGAAGAGAATTTTTAGAACCTGGGAAAAAGGAAATTGAGAGTTGGCCAGTTAATAGACTATCCTCTCCACTATAGTAAGTGTTGGCACAAGTTACTTAGATGTGAAGTTTCAGTAATTCACATAAAAACCTTATTACACTCTTTATAGTTGCTAAATGTATTTAAAAACTGTGTAGAAAAATATTTCATTATATTATTTGTTCAATAATTTTCAACTGATCATGTTTTAGGGTATATAAAGTTTCAACTTAAAATATATAATTCTTCCCCACTTTCTTCCATTATTATACATGTATTTATCAATTGGATAGATCTTACCTGATTAATGCAATTATGTCCATAATACCCAGAAGAAGCAAACTTGGTAAGCAGCTCCCCATGAATCATGATGTTTTAACAAGGTCCTTATAAGCCCATATAAGTTTACTAACTTTCAAAAGCATTTACTTTACTATAAATTGACTATTTAAATGCTGCAATAACCTATGGACAATTTTTCTTCTCAGTAGAAGGTGAGCTATTTTAGGCAAGGACTGATCTGAATTGATAATTTTGTGTGTCTTCATGACTTAGAATATTACCTCATGTGTAATGGTGCTTCATATATTTTTTTGAAGAAATGGATAAAAATAGTTTCTCAACTGCCAAGCAGCTTTAACACTGATAGAGTCAGACCAAACAAGCCAAATTTTGGTTTTAAGGCAAAATAAGATTCTTGTTGGCTTTTGATGGGCTTGGATAGCACATAAATTGATCGCCACTTAAGTGTAAAACAATACTTTCAAATATCAGTCTCTAGAGAAAATGATTTATGAATTAAAACACTTCTAAGGTAGAAAAATAATTAAAAACTGGTATTACCTTTTCTGTTGAACACACCTTAGTGAACTCTAAGGGATAAGAATGCCAAAGATAAAACATAAATCCATTGAGATTAGAGACTAAAAAAATTGTCTTTATAAAAATATCTCTAATAATTCATACAAATTATTATATATTTCTTATTATAAACATATAAATAATGGAAATTTTCTGTGCAATATGTATATATTATTGTAACTAATAGCTGTCCAGTATTTGAATGCTCATCTGCATGGTAAAAAATACTGTATTTTCAAATCCAAAAAGATAATGACTGTCAAAATACTTTAAGAGGCACAATTTAAGCTTTTTTTTTTCCTTTTTGTCTTTTTTCATGACCGGTAACGGGATCGCAACCCTTGGTGTCACGCCCGTACCGTGACTGGCAACGGAATCGCAAACCTCAGTGTCGCGTCCGCACCGTGCTCAACCAGTGAGCGGACTGGTCTCTATATGGTATCTGAACCCTCCGCCGCGCTCCCAAGCACCGCACTCTACCGAGTGCGCCACTGGGCTGGCCCTCAATTTAAGCTTTTAATAATGTTTTGTCTGCCTTAATTCAAGAATTTATGGAATTGATTAAAGATCAGAAATGTCTAATGGACACAGTGATCTGAGTGATTGCCAGGTCATTCCCAATCTCAATTCTATGCAGAATATATTCAGAATTTAAAGTTGTGTTAATAATACTTAAAATGAATTGTTTTTGTTATATTAATCCATTATTGTACTAGACATCCAGGAGTTTTGAGTTTTGTATTTGCAGAGTAAATTACATTATAATTGCAGAAAAAACTTTTTAAAATAATATGCTCTTACAAATCATTAATAAGCCCACAAACAACCCAATTAAAATGGGCAAAATATTTGAATAGTCACCTCAAAAAACATGATATACAAATAACTAGTACACACATGAAAAGATGCTCAACTAGTTTTCAAGGCAATGTAAATTAAAACCACAATGAAATGCTAATGGAAGCCTATTAGAAGAGCTAATATTAAAAAAAAACAAAAAACTAACAATATCACATGTTGACGAGGATGTAAAACAACCGGAATTCTCATAAATTCCTTTGTAAATTTAAAAGAAAATAATTATTTTGATAACTAATGAGGCAGTTTCTTATAGAGATAAAGATACACTCACCACACATAAATGACAGTTTTCAGTATTTTCCCTAGGAGACATCAAAATATATGTTCAAGCAAATATGTGTATTTAATTGTTGATAGCAGCTTTACTCTCAATAGTCAAAACTAGAAACAAGT
>NW_007786722.1:0-2606 GCF_000696425.1 Galeopterus variegatus
TCCCATCCCAAATTTATATGTTTTTCCAAGACCTTATGTCTTCAATTTCCTATTCGACATTTCTTATTAGATTTCTATTGGGCATCTCAAACTTACCTAAATGGAACTTTTGATCTCCCCTTCCTCACCTTCAAATAAACAACTGCACTCCCTGAGATTTCCTTGCCTTAGAAAGTACTGTCACCACTTAATAGAGTCCTTGGCTAAACCCCCTGGAGTTGGCCTTTATTCCTCATTCGTCATCTCCCACACCTCTCAGGAAGCACTGTTGGGTTTATCTCCAAAATACGTTCCATAACCACTGATTTCTTTCCATCTGCATTGCTGCTCCAGTAGTGAGATCCACCATCATCCCTATATTATTGCAGTGGCATCCTAACGATCTCACCACGATGGCTTTCACTTTTGACCTCTCAGAATAAATGCTCCACATACTTGGAGAAATTATTCTCCTAAAATTGAAATTAGATTATGCATTTCCTACTCAAAATCCTCCAATGGATTCACATTACACTCAAAATAAAATCTATATGGCTTTCCAGCTTTATGGGTCACAGCATGCTCTAGCACCTGCCTAAATTTACCAGGATCATCTCTTGCTGCTTCCAAGAACATGACTCCATTGATTTCCTTCCTGTGCCTTAAATATATGACATGCATTTCTGCCTCAGATCCTTTCTATTTGCTGGTCTCTCTTCCTTGGATATTCTTCCTCCAGACATTTGCATGGCTGGATCTCTCATTTTATTTGGGTTGCTGTTTATCTGCTTAGAGAAGACCTACCCCAGACTTCCCATTGAAAAGAGCCTATCCCCAACAATTCCGATCTGCTTTGGTATAATTTTCTTCATAGCATCTATCAAGACTTTATTTATTACATATACATTTGTATAGTTAGTTTGTTTCATGTATTAATTTTTCTTTTTATAGAATGTAAGCTCCATCTGAGCAGGGTGTTAGTTTTTTCAGCATCCAGAAACCTTCCTGGCACACAGTAGATGTTCATTTATCATTTGTCAAAGGAAACAATAATAATATAAGTATTTGAGAGTTCTTCGTGTAAAAATCCTATGCTTGTTATTATGGAGTATGCAAAATATTTTCCTAGCCTGGGGTCTTAATTTTCACTTTGATTATGGCATTCTTTGAAATATGGAATTTCTTAATTTTAATGTGTCATATTTGTAAATAAGCAAGTCTCCTTCACCCTCACCATCAGCCAATTTGTGAGTTATCTCAGGACAAGCCCCAGTTGCATGCCACTTCTCATGATGGGAGGCTGACTTAGGGAAATCCCTGACCTGACTGGGTCTGAGTGCTGGCTGCTATAGAATTGTCAATAACACTGGCCAGATAATACTTAAAGGAAAAGCTCTTTGTTATGGAAGATGTCAACCAGGAGACAGAGTGTAAAATCCCAACTGCCTCTCCAACTCTGGAGAAAGGGAGGTTGTAGGGGGTTTGGGGATGGAGACTACATGAAAGGGACCAGGTACAAAATCTCCAGTCATGATAATCAGTTGTCTTCCGAGCTCATCTATGGCACCAAAGCTTCTTCTGGTTTCTGTTCTCTTCCTTGACATATCTTAGGGTCCAGATGACGTCATCTCATTCCCAGCCCAGCTAGGTTCAAGTGACTTTGCTGTGTTGTGATTCAATCTCAGTTAATGGTTTAGGGCTAACTACAAAGCAAGAAAAATGAAGTTATTTTTCAAGAAAGCAAGCTAGAGGGGATTTTTTAAAAAACGGCTATTGTTACAATATTACCCATTTTACCACCATGGTTTTGTTCTTTTTGTGCTATTTAATAAACCTTCCTTTTATTAACACCTGGCACTCTGGATGTATATTTTGGACCAGTCACCCTGGGTGCTGCACCTGCTTCTTCTCATAGTATCAATGCATCAGAGCAGGACTGGTGCCAAGACACATTGAATATTTTCATTACTTCCAGGATGGCAGGGCTTATTGCCATGTGTGCATCTGCCCTCACATATGCAGCATAAAACTTCAAATGTCAGGGACAGTGGAGTACGAGAATAGTAGATTACATTTCTTGAGTACTGCCACGGGCTGGCCAGTACCAAGACTGCATCATATAAACTTGACAGTAACCTTTTCTGACAGATGTTTTTATTACTCCTATTCTAAGCATAAAGGAGCTGGCAGGTGGAGACGTTCAATGTCAGTGACTAAGCAGAGAAAGAACCAAGAAGTGAACCCCCTTGTTAGGTGATAGTGTTCAAGCTTTTAAACACCATGGCACAGTGCCTTTTCAGGGTCCAGGAGTTCAGGTCTTGACCCAGATATTTATTATAGGTAAGTCACTTCTTTTCTCTTTGTTTTCTTATTTGAAAGATGGAGGTAATGATCTCTGTTGCACATCACAAGACTTTTCTGAGGGTCAAATCACCATGATATGATGTGTATGATTGGGCTTTATAACTTGTAATGTACTACATAAATATTAGGTGATTGCATTTATTACAAAGGCACCAAATGTGACTACACAGTAAGATGAATAAATTATAACAAAGGCACTGAAATGTATTGTTGTGCTAGTCAAATTCAATGCCTTTGGAAGGTTATGTATTTGTTCCAATGAT
>NW_007786723.1:0-596 GCF_000696425.1 Galeopterus variegatus
AAAGAAAGAAAGAGAAAGGAAGAAAAGGAAGGAAGGAAGAAAAGAAAGAAGGAAGGATAGAAAGAAGAAAAAGGAGGCAAGAAGAGAAAAGGCTGTGAGGGAAGGAAGAAAGGCGAGGCAGGAAGGGAAGGGAGGAAGGCAGGGAAGGGAGGAAGGGAGGAAAGGATGAAAGGACAGAGAAGGACAGAAAAAAGGAGGGGAGAGAAGGAACGGAGGGAAGGGAGGGAAGGAATTTAGTAATGGACTAACTAGAATAACTTCGAGAAAGAGAACTTTAGCCAAAAATCCCAAAACCAGATGAGCTACTCAGGGCGGTCATAAGGACAAGCCCATCTGTGTGACTAAATAGAGACGAGACCTACAAGCAGAGGTGAAAAGCCAGCCAAGCCTGGTGACAGCGGCTTGTCCAGCACAGCATTTCGGTTCAACTTTAGATTTACCTGAAGCACATCCTACTCTAAGTGTAAATTCCAATGTTAGTCTAAAGGGGCGCAGCTCCACAGACACGGGGCACAGCCCCCTATAGAGAGCAGCCGCCAGCCGTCCACTGTTGGCCTAAAAGCAGCCACCAACTAAGACAGCGTTCGAGTTCAACA
>NW_007786723.1:2250-2606 GCF_000696425.1 Galeopterus variegatus
TGTCCTGGCCTCATCTGCCACTATCGGCTCCCATGCCTGGGCTTCCCTTCCACTAAGGGCACCCACGGCCTGGCCTGCCCCTGTACCCTCACCTGCCATTAAGGGCAGCCCTAGGCACACATGCTGCCAAGGGCCTTCTACCACTAAGGGCCAGCCTGTCTTTTCCTGCCCGAAAACCCACTAATTGTCCTGCCATAGGGCCACCGTGCTGCTAAGTGTCTGCCCTTGAGTGGCCTGTTCCTGGGCTCCCTTGACCTCTCTTGGTGGTAAGAGCCTCCTGGCCTTCCTCTAAGAAATCACGTGGCCTGGCTTGCCCGGACACTAAGGGCCTTCTTTGAATGGCCTGGCCCACAGCT
>NW_007786724.1:0-2606 GCF_000696425.1 Galeopterus variegatus
ATGCTCCTTGGCGCTGGTGGTGTGCCTGGTTGTGGGGTGTGTCTAGTCCCCTTCTCCATGCTTCTGGTAACTGGGTGGGCCCCAAGGTGCTGGCGCAGTGTGCCTGGTTGTGGGAGGGGGGTGCGGTCCCTTTCTCCATGTCCTGGGTCCCCGGGCAGGCCCTGAGTGCTAGCGTGGTGTGCCTGGTTGTGGAAGGGCGGTCCGGTCCCCTTCTCCATGCCCCAGGTCCCTGGGCAGGCCCCGAGGCTCTGGCTCAGCATGCCTGGTGGTGGGAGGGGGGTACGGCCCCTTTCTCCATGCACCTTGATCTGTCAGGACCCACACCACCTCTCTGGTGAGAAAAGCTTCCTGCTCCTTGCTTCTAAGATGGGGATCTGATGCCACCTTGTGGTCACCACCTCTTCCAGCCCTTGCCTTTTCCTTGTGTACCTTGCTATTTGACCCCAGAGCAATTCCACACTCTTCACCAAATATTTATCTACTGTGCCCAGGCACCAGGCTCAACCCAGGAGAGACAATGAGTGCCACCTTGTGGTCACCACCTCTTCCAGCCCTTGCCTTTTCCTTGTGTACCTTGCTATTTGACCCCAGAGCAATTCCACCCTCTTCACCAAATATTTATCTACTGTGCCCAGGCACCAGGCTCAACCCAGGAGAGACAATGATGAGCAAGTCTCTGCCCAACAGTTTTGAGGAGTCTCGACCAGCGCCTCCAGCAGAAATATAATGCAAGCTGCAAACACATGTAGCTTTATATTTTCCAGTAGCCACATCTTTTAAAAAGTTAAAATAAGTAGGTGAAAGCAATTTTAGTAATACATATTTTTTTTAATTCAGTATATCCAAAATATTATCATTTCAACATGTACTCAACATTTTTTTAATTGGCTTCTTTTATTCATACTAATTCTTTGAAATCTGGGTGTATTTCACACTACAACACATCTGAATTGGGACTAGCCACCTTTCAAAGGCTCAGTGGCTCCACATGGCTGTGGTTACCATGTTGGACAGCACAGGTCCAGGCAGACCAGTCAGCTTACTCTGACCCCTTGGCAGGCCTGCAGAGATCTGACACATCACATCTTATCCAGGATTCACTTTTCTAGCTTTGCTTCGCTAACTAGGAATAGAACTCTGGTCTGGGCGGGTCATTTGACCCTGTGAAGGATAAAATGAGGGTAATAAAAATGTTTACCTCTGGGGTTGCAGCAAGGACTCAGTGGGATCATATATGCAACGTGCTTAGCCTGGGTGCCTGGCAGGAAGTAAATGCTCTATAAATGGTGACCTAATGAGTCAAAGCCTTAGCCCACTTTTCAGCATGATGATGGTTAATTTTATGCATCAAGTTGGCTAGGTATAGTGCCCAGTCGTCTAGTCAAACAACTGTCTAGATGTTGCTGTGAAGGTATTTTTTAGATGTGATTGATGTTTAAATCAGTAGACTTCAAGTAAAGCAGATACAGAGACTGAGAAGGGGAGGGAGGAAAGAAAGAAAGAGGTTGATTAATGGAAACAAAAATTACAGCTAAAAAAAATTACAGCTGGACAGGAGGAATAAGATCTAGAACTGTAGGGTGACTATAATAAACAACAATTTATTGCATACTTTCAATTAACTAGAAGATAGGATTTTGAATGTTCTTAACACAAAAAAATAATAAATGTTTGAGGTGATGAATATGTTGATTGACCTGATTTTATCATTACATATCACGTACATATATCAAAATATCACACAGTACCCCATACATAAGTACAATTAGTATGTGTCAATTAAAATCTTTAATAATTAAAAAAATGTTTAATGTGGGTGGGCCTCATTCAATCTTTTGAAAGCCTTATGAGCAAAGACTGAGATTTTCCAAAGAAGCAGGAATTCTGCCTCGAGACTGCAACACAGAAGCCCTGCCTGAGTTTCTGACCTGCAGGTTTCAGACTTCAACGCTACAACATCAACTCTTCCCAAATTTCCTGTCGGTCTACTGGCCTGCTCTACAAATTGTGGCCAGCCGCCACTATCTTGTCAGCCAATTCCTTAAGACAGATAGATAGATAGATGATAGATTAGATAGATAAATAGATGGATGGACGGACGGATGGATGGATGGATGGACCCCCACGTGGGGTATGACCAAAGCAGAGTACAGAACAGACACACCTTCCTCGTTCTGAACTCATGTGATATTAGCAATGTCTTGATATTAGTGAAATGTCTTGCAGGATCAAGGTCTGAGGCAGAAGTGGAATTAATGCCCCCATCCCAGAGCTCCTTTACCAGCTGGCCAGAGACCCCTCCCAAAGGACTGCAACCAGAAGGTGGACTCAGCTGGAGGAAAGGGAATATGAGGGACAAGCCCAGGCCCAGGGTACGGGCAGCAGCTCTTGAGGGCAGGCCTGGTGGTGCAGAATCAGGGGGTGGGAAAGTCACTGGGCACAGAGGGGCTGCTTTGGGGGTGGATGGCCCAGGCCCCATCCCCTCACCACTCTGGTCTTCTGCCATAATTCTCATCAAATTCAATTCCTTGAAGCAGCCAGAGTGATTTTTCTAAAGTGTTCATCAGTCCCACTGCCACATTTCAAAGTCCTTCCGAGGCTTCCCG
>NW_007786725.1:0-243 GCF_000696425.1 Galeopterus variegatus
CATGCATCAATAGTTCACCCCAAAGCCTGTGGCCTGTGGCCAGGAAACTATACAATAGCAGGATGCTTAGCATTGAAGAGTGTCAGACTTTTAGTTTAAACTATAATTCTTAAACTTCTTAGCTTACAATTTAACCCTTTTTAAATCTTACTTATACTAACTATACTTGATTTTAATAACAATGATTAGTTATGGTTAACAATTTAATATTGCTTATACTCTATATTGATCATTTTAATTTAT
>NW_007786725.1:2085-2606 GCF_000696425.1 Galeopterus variegatus
CCCCTAAAATTCATATGTTGAAGTCCTAATCCCCAGTACCCCAGAAAGTGACTGTATTTAGAGATAAGATCTTTAAAGAGGTAATTAAAATAAAATAAGGTCATTAGGGTGAGCCCGAATCCAATACGACTGGCATTCTTATAAAAAGAGGAGATTAGAACTTAGACTCACACAGAGTGACCATGTGATGACACAGGGAGAAGACAGCCATACACAAGCCAGGGAAAGAGGCTTCAGAAGAAACCAGCCCTACCAACACCTTGATCTTGGAGTTCCAGCCTCCAGAATTGTGTGAAAATAAATTTCTTTTGATTAAGCCACCCAGTCTGTGGTACTTTGCTATGGCAGCCCTAGCAAAACAATATGGCTTCTTATACTTTATTAATAATTTCCACAAACTACTTAAAGCACTTGCATTTGTGTCCTTCTATTTAAAGGATATCTAATTTAAGAGGTCAACTATTCTTTGTTAAGATCAAATATTCTTTACTCCTTTTTAATAATTAGCATATTTTATCAAC
>NW_007786726.1:0-684 GCF_000696425.1 Galeopterus variegatus
ACTGTAAAAGCCATGGGCATGTGTATGTTCAGTTTTAGCAGATATTGCCCAATAGTTTTACAAAGTAACAGAAAATATTCCCACAAGCAAGGTCTGAGAGTTTCCATATCTCCAGATGCTTTCAACATTTAGTATTGCCAATTTAAAAAATATTAGCCATTATGATGGGGGTGCAGATATTCTATGAAAAAATGAACAGAGCCTTAGAGACCTGTGAAACCCCATCAAGTGTACCAATGTATACCTAATTGGGGGGGGGGGAGATTTCAATCTACACATCCAAAAAGCTTTAAAAAAAACTCAGTGTAGGATAACCTTCAGAAATTCACAATGGAACACATGATTTGCACTTCTCTGGCAAAAGAGGCTTTTAAAATATGTATTGGCCATCTACATAGCCTCCTTTGTGAAATGTCTATTCTAGTCTTTTGCCTTTTTTTTCTACGAGGCTATCTCTTTTTAATTGATTTGTAGAAATTCGTGATATCAGGTGGTGATTTTCAAAAGCAACATGCATTCAGTAGAAACTGTACTTTGGGTACCCACACAACCATGCTACTTTTCACTTTCAGTACAGTACTGAATAAATTACATGAGATATTCAACACTTTATTATAAAATATGCCTTGTTTAGATTATTTTGCACAACTGTAGGCTAATGTAAGTGCTCTGAGCACATTTAGA
>NW_007786726.1:2399-2606 GCF_000696425.1 Galeopterus variegatus
TCATATTAGCCTATTCTCCATAAAAAACTAAAGTCTCAATTATTTGAAGTTCTCAAAAAGCATAGTGCTGTGTCTGCTGCCTGGGAAGCCTTTGTTCTCTGATCATTTCCCTGTTCCCCTAATGAATGCTTAGCTCATTTGTCAAGAGCAAGATGAAGCATCCCTCTTTCTGAAGTCTTTCTTCACCCATTTCCAATTAGCTGTTCT
>NW_007786727.1:0-1022 GCF_000696425.1 Galeopterus variegatus
AAAAACAGACTAATACAGTAGGGTAACAAATGAAATAACATTCAACAAATATATGTGTATTCTTTTTTTGACTCGTAAGGGAATTGCAACCCTTGGATTGGTGTTGCCTGCACCATGCTCAGCCAGTGAGATCACCAGCCATCCCTGTATAGGATCCGAACCCGCGGCCTCAGCGCTACCAGCCCCTCACTCTCCCGAGTGAGCCACGGGGCTGGCCCATACATGTGCATGTTTTGTAAAATTTATAGTCTCATTTTTCTAATTGAAATATTCTTTATGTTTTGAATACTTTATAAACCCTATACCAAAATAAAAGCCCTGGGCCCCCTGTGAGGATATCATCATGTAACGACCTTCAAAAAGTTAACAATATTGTAAAGATTAATACCGATTAGTGAAAATACGACTACCACAATACATATAAGCACCCAACCGCTGGGCATAAAGGTGAAACTTAGCGATCATCGCTAATGTTAAAAAGAGTGACCAGACATTGTTTACAGAACAGGGCAATGCCAAGAAGGGATATTGCAGTATATTGAACCATTGGTTGCATTTCTAACTTTCCTTTAGTATAAATATTCTTCCATCCTATTACCAGCATCTCACAGTTGTTGATGTGCATTTCTTTGATTGACCAATTTGTACTTGGCTATGTGTTTTGCTTTGCCCAATGGAGTATTAGCTGATGAGATGTATGCAAAGGCTTAAAATACTCTATCACAATTTGGCTTGTCCCTCTTGGCACGTCTGTTATCCCCATCAGAAAAAACGGACTAAGTCCACTACCCCTTCATCTGGGGTTGCAGAATGAGACACATGGAGCATACTTAAAATTGGTTTATTATTTGGAGCCAAATCTAGATGAGCTACTATCTACTAGCTAAGCAAAGCCTAGATCACCCAAAACTTTAGCTACTGATAAATTGACACTTTTTAATATAAATCATTATTGTAGCAATAGTTAAGTAGTACAGGCTTTTACCAGGTTGAAAAAAAGTGTGAAATGTAGAAACCATTTG
>NW_007786727.1:1118-2606 GCF_000696425.1 Galeopterus variegatus
ATTGCATGTCAACACTTCACATAGTGCCTGACCGAGAGCACTTACTCAAATTTCACTGAAATAAAGTAATTTAGACCCTCTAGAATAATGATCTATAATTGTTGTAAAGGTCATTCAACCTAATCCAGTGTAAAATCACTGGATCGTAAAATTTCATAGTTGTGGCCCATACTATGGTGAGCAGGATTTGGTTAGTTTTGTTTTAATATCAGGACCAAAATTCTTGACAAATTACAATGTCTGAAGACTCAAGTGGGATTACTATCTTTACTCAAATTAAGAACATGCTTATACCTGGTGCAAAATCTTAAAAATTCTTTTTCCCTCCCACCTGAATCCAAAGTGACACATTTTCCAACTAATATATTCTAATATATTCTTGTATATTCTTATATACAAATTGAAAAATGCTAATGTATTTTTCTTTTTGGAGGCAATGAGCAATGTAAAGTAGTAGAAATTCCCAATCAATTCTGATGCTGATGAATATGGGCATATTTGTAAATGCTATTTTTGTCATCTGAATTGACATCAAGACTTCAAATTGACAACAACAGAATAACAATCTAAACAAATAAATAACACAACAAATACACATTATATGAGTTTATTGTACATGCATTCTTGCTATGATAGACTTAGCTGTATTAGGTATACCATTGCTATTTTTAAATAAATTGATTAAAAAATGACACAATTCCTCAGTTTTAATTTGGTATCAGTACTATATCAATAATAATATATGCAATCCATATAAATAAAATGCTTTGTGGCTATCCAGTAATTTTTGATTGTAAAAAACTACCGAAAATAAATCGGTTAAGGACTGCTGTTAGGTTATGGCAAAGGCATCAGAGTTCTGGAAACAGCAGTTGTAGCAGTGATTTTCAGGTTATGGCAGAGGAAGCAAGGCTTGAGAACTGACAGACATACGGAGTTATAGCTTCCCATTTGATAGGAACCTTCCTCGTTTTGGGTGCCTGACCTTGGCATGGTCTGAAGTCTCCTGGGTGACCCATTTCTGCCTTGTGGCTTTGAGATTCAGCCATTTTCTATTTTTCATTCCTTCCAGTTATTCAGTAATACATTTAATGTTGTGTCACTAATCTGATTCCTCTTATAATAGCTGCAGTGATGTAGATACCACATCTAAGTAACAGAGCAGCTTCTTAAAAGAACCAAATAGGAATTGTAAAACCAAACAAAACTGAAAGAAAGAACCTTGGAGAGACAAAAAAAAAATAATTGAAAAATATAGAAGAAAGGGTAAGATAAATAGCAGGCAAAAAAAAATCACACTATTATTGTAATCAGAGCTCCAAAGGAGAAAAAATAAATATTAGATCAAAAAATTTTGAAGATGCAATGTCAGGGAAGTTTCAAATATCAGTTTAAAAATGGGTGCTTACATCGAACTGATGTTTGACAAAGGCACCAAGAACATACATTGGGGGAAAGACAGCAAGTGGTCCTGAAAAAACTGAATAT
>NW_007786728.1:0-204 GCF_000696425.1 Galeopterus variegatus
AGAGAATGTGTTTAATTTGAAAAATTTCAAGTAACTTTAATAGCCTTAAAGTAAATATGTGACATGTGATAGGAGAATTTAGAAGAAATAAGGCCGGAGAAGTAAGTTTAGAATCATAACAAATTAATACTTAGTCCTCAGGCCAATGGAGAATATGAAAGGGTTTGTGCTGGAAAGTGACATGACAGTGAACCAGGCTTTGAA
>NW_007786728.1:2185-2606 GCF_000696425.1 Galeopterus variegatus
AGGAGGGACCAGGAAAGTCTTTCAAGAGCAGAGTCTTGGGTAGGCTATATATATTTGGATACAAGCTAGGGAAGTTTTGCAGAGATTGGAAAAGTGATTAATGAAAGCAAACGGGTTTGGTTGAGCTAGAATTCCAGTGAATAGCAGCCCTTTTAATACTAGACAATGTGAAGAGGGCTGAATGCCATTTTGTGAACCTAGGGAGAAATGAGATCACAAAGTGCCCCAACAGTGATTTTAGTCTCACAGATAGAGTGTTTACATTCCAGAGGCCCTGATGCTAGAATTTTTCTTGCACATTACCAGACAGAAGCAAGTACGGAGAGAAAATGAAAGCATTTCAAATGGATAGCAGTACTCAGGTCCCAGATATTTTCTAAAAAGGTCTTTCAATATTCTAACGGGTATGGCAAACTTGTAG
>NW_007786729.1:0-2606 GCF_000696425.1 Galeopterus variegatus
ACTGGAAACCTCTGAGTGCTGCCACCGTGAGGAGAGTTTTCCAGGGGCCACAGCCCAGGGAACCCTGGCAACCGTGGAGCTTCACAGGATTAGGAGAAAGGGCAGGAGCCTCTCTGGCTCTCCTTCTGAGAGTGTCAGTGAATGGAAAATTTGTTTCAATGTGAGTGTTCTTCTTCATGGCTCTTAATGGTGCCAAAATTGATTAAATTCAGAATGAACGAGGCCGGCCAGACTCTAAAGAGCAAATCACATTGGGAAATTGAGTACATTTCTGTGGTGACAGTATGCCTCTGAGCTGTCCATGAAGTGGTGGCCTGCTCACAGCACCTCCAACCAGTGTCCCGTATCCATCCACATTAAAAATGGGCAGCAACTTCCTTTACCTCTCAGTCCTCTTGTTTTTATGCAAACACCCGGCAGTTCCAGAAAATCCCATTTCTCTCATAAAAAAATTGAAAGTTTGTTGTTTTGTTTTTTAAAGGAAAATTGAATAAAATTTCCGGGGGAAAAAAGCTTCAGACTAGGAAAAACCTGTTAAGCACCAGCTTTAGGAAAGTGGTAACACTTTCTAAAGTGTGTTGAGACTAATTCAGTAGATTGTCTCCTCTCCTTTGGAACAGGATTTGTTCTTCTCAAGGTTTGGTTAGATTCCTGGGATGCACATATCTTGTAACTTTGGGGTGTGTCTTAGAGTGCTCTTTTCACAGACAGTATGTCCATCAGTTGACCTGTGGTATAGAAAGGTCCCTTCTGATTCGAAATTGGTGATTAGGTCTCTTCTTGGCTAATTTCTTGGTTTTCTGAGTAGTAAGATTTGGAGTTCAGCAACAGCAGATTGGAGATTTTCAGAAAACAGTTTCTTGGGCCTGAAGAGTCAGGTTTGTTGGTAGCACAAAGCTCTAGGGGAGAATGCACTTGTTTTCTAGGGACTGTCTTGACCCTCGGGCTTGTCCGTTTAGTATGATGTGGAAGAGGCCCCTCTCAGCCTCAGGATCATGCCACATACAGCTCAGTGATGATAACACCTTGGGGGACAAGCAGAGGATCTCTGAAAGTGTCCAGGAAAACCTAAACTTGGTTTTGTCTCTTCTGTTTCATGTCTTGGCTTGAGTAGCTTTTGTTTTTCCTTTCTGTTAGGCTCATTCTTGGGGCTGTACTGCTAGGTGGTAATACCTCTTTGTATTAATACAGGAAGGAAGGAAGTGGTTAGATCAGGCCATTCATTTCTTTTTTTTTTTTTTTTCCTTTTTTTTGTCTTTTTTCGTGACCGGCAACGGATCGCAACCCTCAGTGTCACGCCCGTACTGGACCAGGACCGGCCACGGGATCGCAACCCTCGGTGTTGCTCCCGCCCCTCACTCAGCCAGTGAGCGGCCGGTCTGTATGCGGGATCCGAACCCTCGGCGGGAGCGCCACCATGCTTCCCAAGCGGCGCACTACAGCAGTGCGCCACCGGGCCGGCCCCAGGCCATTCATTTCTTTATTTAACCTTTATATCCTCACGAAAGATGAAAAAGCTGAGGACAAGAAGCTTAAATAACTCATCTACTCTCGTAGGGTTTACATCAGTTGGAATTTGAGAGGTTATTTTGACTATACTACATTGCCCCTCAGCAGCTCTCCCTACTATTCAGTCACTAATTTACCTACCTATGCATCCGAAATGAAAAATCACTCACACACACATAGACACATACTCTTCTATTTCCAGCACTATAGTAGACAGTGAAAGATAGAGATACAGTATGAAATAAGTAGAGATATGCATGGATCATTGTCTTCATGAGTGCGTGTTTTAGTTTGGTAGATAGACATTTTTCACAGAATCACACCAATACATGTAAACTTGCAATTTTGCTGCATACTCTGAAAGAGAAGTTGATGGTGTTATGTCCAAGTATGCGATTGGGGCATTAACCCACATGGAGAGGTCAGGGGAGGCTTTTTTGAAGAAATGGCACTTGAGAGGAGATCTAAGTTACTTGGGCAAAGGGACTCCTAGGCGAAATGCACAGTCTGTGCACAATCTGGAGAGAAAGTGTGGTCAATTGGATGCTCTCAAAGAAAGGCAGTGTGGTAGAGGGGCTGAGAGCTGGGGGAGTGGCACCTGCAAAAGCTGGAGAGGCAGGCTGGGGCCGGGCCATGCAGGATTTTATGGATTTGGGTTATCCTCCCAACAGAGGTGGAGTGTGCCATTGAGAGATTTTAATCAGGGAGGTGACATGGTCAGACTCTGTCAGGATTGTAGGGGCTACAATGTGGAGGACACATAGGAGGAAGCAAGAGGAGGTGTGAGGAGACCAGCTCGGAGGACACTGCAGTGTCCTGGCAACAGATGACGGAGGCTAGCACCAGGATGGTAGTGGTGACGATGGAGACACCTAGACAAAATTGAGAGACATTAAGAGATAAAGTGGAGGGACTTGGTGATAATTTGGATATGGGGGTGAGAAAGAGGAGGCACCACAGGTGGTGCTCATGGTTTTGTTGTAGTTCTTGTTCCCCACCACCTACACACCTCACCTTCTTTAAAGGTGGTAAGTATCACGGGAAAGTATCTCAGGTGATGTCCCAGAAGCTGTAGAGCATGACACTGACCTTTTTGG
>NW_007786730.1:0-2606 GCF_000696425.1 Galeopterus variegatus
CATAGACATGCACCATAATCCTGCATTTCCACTGCTCGCTGTACACCCAACAGCAATGTGTAAGGACTTGTACTAGAATGTTCTTAGCAGCACTACTTACAATAGTCCCACACTGGAAACTACCCAAATGTCCATCAACAGCAGAATGGTTAAACAAATGTTGTCTATCCATATGATGGAAAACCACTCAGAAAAAAGAATGACTTACAACCGCACACAGCACAGCTGACTCTCACAAACGTAATGCTGAATGAAAGAAGCCAGACACAAAAGAGTACATAGTGTATAGTTCCATGTATAAAACTGGCAAAACTAGTCCTTGCTGTTAGAAGTTAGGGCAATGCTTACCAGTGGGGGGTGACTCAAGGGGGCACGAGGTGGGGTTCAGATGGGGGGCTGCTCTGTGTGTTTCTTTACCTGAATGCTGATTGCATGGTTATGTTCAGCGTGAGTATTCATTGAGCTATACACCTCAGATATTTGCACTTCTCTATATATTTTATATCTCAATAAAAAGTAAAAGAAAACAGTTATAATCAACCTTTCTCAAAGGCTCACTGTGGAGAAGATTTAGGGAGGTTAAGGAGTTGACTCGGCGCCCACCCCAATGCAGTCCCTACTTTAAGTCCTCAATTTCTCTTGTCTGCTGCCCTGTAACAGTAGATGTGATTTTGTGACACTCAGAATACCTCTTGGAGCACAATCATGATCAGAAAGAACCAGCAGGCTCAGTACCATGAAATATGGTGCCTTTGTATCCCATCAATTTTATCTCCAGCTCCTGTTCAGATTCGACTAACAGTGGATAAGCACCTACTATGTGCCAGGTACCTGACACTCAAGGATAAGGAAGTCCCTGCCCTCAAAGAGGTCAGGATCTGAAGAGAGATGAATCTGCAACTAGAATCCAGTGTGTCAAATGCTCCCCAGGGAGATTCAAGAGGATAGGAGAGGCTGGGAAGGTTCTACAGGTCCAAGGAGACCGGCCAGTGGAGAATGGGGTGAGGCAAACCCCCAATGGCTCAGGAGAAGTTAGGCCTCAATGTACGGTGGACATCAAGAGCCTTCATATGCCAATATCAGGGGTCCTGTCACTCTACTCAGAATTTCTGATTTATGGTATGAGAATAGTCACGTAGTTTAGCTACAAGATTGCTCATTGCAACATTGTTGAAAATTGTGAAAAAATGGAAAACAACTATGCTTC
The DNA here is from genome assembly GCF_000696425.1 of Galeopterus variegatus. NCBI lineage: Eukaryota > Metazoa > Chordata > Mammalia > Dermoptera > Cynocephalidae > Galeopterus > Galeopterus variegatus. The sequence continues at coordinate 1,208 of NW_007786730.1, forward strand.
CCACAATGGAAGATTAGCTCAAAGAGTGGTAGAAGAGCCGAATGAGGACATACTGTGCAGCAACAGGAGAAATGCTGCAGAAGACCATTTCACGTCTCTCAAGGACTGAGAACAATCCGCGATTCTACACTAGGTGCAAGCCAACAAGTTAGCCTGCCACAGTTTTATGGCTGCTGCAGAAGACATGAGACTCCCAGATCAGAGACAAATGACTTTCTCATAGCACAACAGGCAGCGTGAGCTTCATGTCTGCATTGGTGTCTCTTGCCCCAAAGTCCTGTGGGGGCAATGTGGAGGCACGCCCCCTCCCATGGTTGAGGATCCCTGAGTTTAGGGAACCCAAATCTTTGGCAGGAAGCCTGCCTGATCCTTGCCCTGGAGGGAGACATCTGTATTACATTGGACAGAAAACAAGTTTGCCCTTTGCTCTGGGAGGAGACACTGTCTATCTACCAACATACAAACGTGCTATATACAAAAAGCATGCTTGAAAAGATAGTCAATGCTTCTGCTTGCAAGTCATGCAGAAACCTGAGAGACCCATGGAAAACTGTTTCCCAACATTGATGCAGGAAGAAATTTGGGGGTCACCGAGAGACAGGTTACAAAGCAGTATATATGTGTGATTTTCAATACTGGATATATACTAGTACATATTATCACATAGCACTAATAAAAGATTGGCAGGATTGTAAAGCTAGGGCTAGGTCTCACAGACCCCTCGAGCCTGTTGTCCAAACTGGGTCACAAACCTTCCACATGCAGCTCTACGAGCTAGGTAATAGGAAAAGGCCCTTGGAGCCGTGGGTGAAGAAATAATAGGCTTTATTCAGTGCTAGAAGCAGCCAACCTAACATGGCTTCCTGGAGCATCCTCTAGAAGCTTCCGTGCTGTTCGTCCTTTATACTCAAGTCCACACTCCAAAAAAACCTGGGTGCACATGTGCAATCACATTAGACAATAACAAAGAACACCTGTGCGCACGCACATACCCACCTCAGATGCTCGCCAAGACTCCAAACATCCGAGGGACCCTGACCATTTTCCTTATATTTTCCCAACAAGAATATAGCCATAAATTTTCACAGAGGCTCTCTCTGGGTACTCAAAAGTTTCTATAATGAACAAATATTACTTTTATAGAGAGGAAAATAAACAAAAAATAGTTATTGTTGTAAATAAGAATAAATAACTAGCTCTTGCTATGTGTTTACAAAGTGTCAAGCCTTGTTCTAAGTACATCACGTGTCACCTCATTTAATCCTCACAACAACCTGTGGGGCAGGTGCTGTTTATTATCCCCATTTTCCAGATGAAGCAAACTGAGGCCTGGAGGGGTCAACCAGCAAGAATCAGTAGAGCTGGGACTCTGAATCCAGGTCATGTAGCTGCAGGCTCC
>NW_007786731.1:0-2606 GCF_000696425.1 Galeopterus variegatus
AAATTATTCTGAAAAAATTATATTAAGCATTCAAACTGTTAAAAGCTAGTGTTATTTTCATTTAGGTTAAAGCAGTTAAGAGTTTCGTAAACAGCCTCTATCTCTACTTTGAATGTGTGATTCTCTATTTGATAATTACTTTATTTATGGCATCTACTTAAATGCAACAAATAAATAAATTAAATTAAAGGAACCTAAGACATACTTGCGTAATTGTTGAGATCAAACTGTGAAAGAGCATCTACTTTTTCTTTGGGTTTTTTAGGACCTGGTTTAGGGTCTTCTCTTTTTTTCCCAGTAGAATCTTTGGAGTTCTTTTGTCCTGTACCATTAAGTACTCCTTCCTGGTGGTGTGCAGAGCTGCCATTGACAGGGTCAACACCAGTTGTGCCTGCAGACTGGTCATCAAGTGGCCTACAAAAAGTAATTTGAGATATTACCACCTCTACATACCTGAACCAAAAAAAAAAAGAAAGTCTTGCTGGTAGTTTTGAAGTTCAATCTCAGATAAAATAGCATCGGGATAAAAGACCCTTAACAAGCTTTAGTGATTTTTGTTGACTACAACCTCACTAAAACTGAGCTTCCTCATAGTGTAGACTAGCTCCCTCCCTTGAGTTCTTCCCAGCAATTAAATCCTAAAATTCTAATTACCCCCAGAAGGTTCTGTGTCTATCATATTATAAATGAGCTAATTGACATTGTTTATAGTAGAAAATTTCTGGGACCCAAACAAGTCCAAAGTAATCACAACCGAATCCTCACCTAAACTGGACAGCATATGAAAATAAAATTTTAAAAAAGCATTCTACATTCATACTACATATATGTTTTCTAAAAAGTTCAGATTTACACACTGATTAACATATTAAGGAAACCAACTTTAATATGGAAACGATTCACTTCACAGAGCAAATGTATTCTTATAGTTTTTGTTTCCTAACAGAATAATTCTCAGGTTTATTTATTTTTTCAAATTTCCAGGCAAAAACTAGTCATGAAAAATGGGTTTACTAATCATTTTCTTTCTTTCTTTTTTTCCTTGGTGGCTGGCTGGTATAGAGATTGGAACCCTTGACTTTGGTGTTGTAATACCATGTTCTAACCAACTGACTAACTGGCCAGCATCGTAGCCTGTAGCATTACTAAATATGAAAACTCACCAAGGGCCTGACCAGAACCTCAAACATTTGAAGAATGAATTCATTTCTTCTAAATGAGACTTCTGTGAAACATTTGTTTTAATTATAATCTGTCACTGCTATTTCTGCAGGTTCAAAGTTGTATCCACATGGCACAAAAATCTTCCTAAGTAGTTGAGATCTATACAGCACAAAAATCAGATCACGATTTCTCCTAAGCATTATGACTTGGAATTCTAATAGTTCAGTTATTAGTCAATGACTATTCTGTTCACTTATCCTGATTCTCTTGGACTTTTAAAGGGATGTTCAAAGATTGAGTTAAGCAGGTACTGAGGAAACATACCTGGATGCATCATTTCCTTGGAACCTTTCCTAAATTATCTGGAAAGCAAAAATATTTTCCCTTATCAGTACAGTAACCTGAAATGGTAAATATGTATAACTAAGGAACTCAGATTAATACAATACTGTCTAAATAAATTCTTATCAGCTCAGGCTGCAAACCTGGGATTCTGGTCTAAAACCAGGGCACACCATAAAAATGGTTGCTTACTCTATACCAGGTTTTGTTAAGTGTATCACAAAAATCCTCTCAGTAATCTTCATGTATTCTAATAAGTACTATTATTTTCTCCCCATTTTACTGGCGAAGAAGCAAAGGGGAGGCAACTAGAAAGTAGCAGAGCCTAGATTTGAACCTAGGCATTGAGAATCTTTGCTGCTATTTTAGTGTTTCCTGATACTAGAGAAATCAATTCTAATTTACTGTAACCAACACTTTAATATTTAAGAGGCCAAGTTTAATATAATTTAGAAAAATTGAAAAAAAAAATCTATTGTCATGGCATTTATGTTATTTGTGGCCTTGGTGGTTGGACAGAGATTATGTTTTCTGAGCCACTTTCTGGTTGGATCATTTACTGCAGATTTGCAACTTGAGAGGATAATATAATTTATCCTTAAAGTTCAACAATGAATCTTGAGAAGCCAGTACAGTGATAAATTATATGGTTACAGCATAGTAAGTCTCAGAGGATACTTGTGCAGCATCAGAATCTTGCAATGAGAAACCAAGAAAAGAAAGGAGGGGTTCTCATCAGTAATAACAAGACTTACCAAATGAGGATATTGTATCCCTCCCTACCTCCCTAGGTGTGGTAGATTTCCCCACAGCTACCTAAATTCATAAGAGGACTCTTCTAGAAAATATAACTTAGAAAGTGAAGACTTCTGAGACACATTAACCTCTAGCCCTCAAGCACCCTTACACTTTGAAAATAGATAAAAGCATCTGGGGAGAACAATGTCTTGGTCCTCTATCCAGACTGGCTTCTTATATAATTCAACTAAGAAGTCTGCTTCTAGTTTCTTAAAAGGTGCAAAAGTAGGGCCGGCCCGGTGGCGCACTGCTACAGTGCGCTGCTTGGGAGCGCGGTGGCGCTCCCGCCAAGGGTTTGGATC
>NW_007786732.1:0-2606 GCF_000696425.1 Galeopterus variegatus
TTAAATCAGGCACTGAATCATATTATTTACATTGTCATTGTGAATTATTAACCACAGGGCACAGGAGACCTTTAATGTTCTTACTAATGTATAGCAAATTAAAAACATATATATATACACACATTGTATGTCATCTTGTCCTGATCCTCAGAAATAGACTCCAGATGTATGCTTGGAAACCAATCTTTCAGTATATTACTACTATATTAAGAGCTTCTTTCAAAAGGACCAAACTTTGCATAATTTCTGGGCCATTAGAGATACTCTTATTTTAACTATTTCTGAATACAGTCAATCACCTGAATACATGATAAAATATTTGTAGATTAGTAAAACAATAGTTCAAGTGTTTTCAGCTGGAAATCCTCTTTTACCAAAAAGAAACTTCAAAGGGCTGGTGGAAGATTTATTAACATTTTCTCTGAAAGGAATCTTAAACAGTTTGTTACCCAATGTGATATGCTTGTTTCATAATCCAAATCATACTGAGATTGCACAAAGGAATGACAGTCTCCAGTTGTAGAATTCCTGAGGAACAGTGATATTATGGCCTCAGAGCCAGCAATAGCCCAATCTCTCCTTTGATCTTAAGAAAAATACAATCTTTTAACTTTTACCTACACAGGCAAAAATTTACTTCTGAAATTCTCTTCTTGAATTGGCTTTATATCCCAGTGCTACAAGTATTTACTCCTAAACCTGCTGCTTATTTTTTTCTCTTTAGCTGCACAAATTCTGTATCATTACAAGGTTAGCATCTTTTAAAAAAATTAACAGCTTTGTTGAAATACAATTGATATAAAAAAACTGTACATATTTAATGAATAAAATTTGATGAGTGTGGACATATGCATACATCCATGAAACAATCACCACAGTCAAGGTAATAGACATATTCATCACGTTATCCTCCCACCCTTTATGGTAAGAACACTTAACCTGAGATCTACACTCTCAACAAAATTTTTAAGTGCACAATACAGTATGTTAACCAGAGGCATTGAGTTGTACAGAAGATTTCTAGAACATATTCATCTTCCATAACTAATACTTTATGCCCATTGAACAACAACTTCCCAGTTTTCCCTCCTCTTCCAGCCCCCAGGAACCACCATTCTACTCTCCACTTCTATGAGTTTGACTATTGTAGATACTTAAGTGGAATTATGCGGTATTTGGTCTCCTGTGACTGGCTAATCTCACTTAGCAGGTCTTCCAGCTTCTCCCGTGTGGTCACATATGGCAAGATTTTTCTTTTCCAAGGCTGAATAATACTCCGTTCTGTGTATATGTTTTTTTTTTAATCCATTCATCTGTTGATACACATTTGGGTGCTTCCATATGTTGGCTATATTGAACAATGCAATGAACACGGGACTTCATCTTTGAGATCCTGATTTCAGTTAGTTTGGATACATATCCAGAAGTGGGATTGCTGAATCATACAGTAGTTCTATTATTAATTTTTAGAGGACCTTCCATACTGTTTTCCACAGTGGTTGCATCATTTAACATTTCTACCCGCAGTACAGAAGGGTTCCAGTGTCTCCATACCCTCACCAACTTGTTGTTGCTTTTGCTTTTGATAATAGTCGGCCTAACAGGGGTGAGCTGATATGTCATTGTGGTTTGATCTGTATTTCCCTGATGATTAGTGATGTCGAACACCTTTCAATATACCTGATGGCCATTTATATTTTGTCTTTGGAGAAATGTCTATTTAAGTACTTTGCCTATTTTTTAATTGGATTATTTTTTGCTACTGAGTTGCAGGATTGCCTTATAAATTTTGGATATTAACCCCTTATCTGACTGCCTGAACTAGAGTTCCAGATATGACTGAGGTTTTGTGTGCACCTTGATGTGACTACAGCTTAAGATAGAAGCATGAGCAAACAGGCTGAGTGCTACCACTGTGTAGTAGTTTCCTCCTTTGTAAAACAAAAAAAATTTTCTTTTACTTCTTGAATTATTTTTTTAGTTGGGTGTACATTGTTTATTACACAAAGTATTTGAAGAGGCTTTCAACTAGAAGGACAAGAAAAATGGCAGCAAGACTTTTGGCAAAATGAAATGAACACAAGTAACTCCCTCTCTCTGCCTTTTGAAGTGCCATTCAAACACTCAGCAGATTTAAAAAAAAATTCTGCATGCTCACCGGAATTCAATACTAGGCAGGTATATTCTGCATTTTAAAGTGCCTGAGTGCTATGGGTCAAATGTGTCCTCCAAAAGTTCATGTGTTGGAAACTTGGTCTCCATTGTGACAGTGTTAGGACGGTAGAAAATTTAATTACAGTATTTGAAAGGTGGGGCCTTTGAGAGGTGATTGGATCGTGAGGACTGTGTCCTTGTAAATGGATTAATCCATTCATGAAGTAATGAATTATCATGGGTGTGGTTCTCAAGGCTTTATAAGGAGAGCAAGCGAGAAGTTTAGTTCTCTTGCTCCAGCCATTCTCCATATGTGACACCCTGCATTGCTGTAGAGAGTCACCATCAAGAAGGCCCACAGAAGATGTGCCCCCCAGAACTTGGACTTCCTAGTTTTCAAAATCGTAAGAAATAAATTTTATTTCTTTGTAAGTTACCCAGTTTTAGGTATT
>NW_007786733.1:0-326 GCF_000696425.1 Galeopterus variegatus
CAGGTCCCTTGCTATTATGGTATTAGTGTCTATTTCCTTCTTTAGGTCTAATAGAGTTTGCATTAATGATCTGGCTGCTCCAACATTGGGTGCATATATTTTTATGATTGTTATGTCTTCTTGAAGGATCAATCCTTTTATCATTATGTAGTGGCCCTCATTATCTCTTTTTATGGTTTTTAGTTTAAAGTCTATTTTATCAGATATAAGAATAGCTACTCCATCTTGTTTTTCATTTCTATTTGCACAGTATATTTTTTTCCATCCTTCACTCTTAGTCTATGTGAGTCTTTATGGGTGAGGTGGGTCTCTTGAAGGCAGCATAT
>NW_007786733.1:2322-2606 GCF_000696425.1 Galeopterus variegatus
TTGTCTAGCTGAGTTTTCTTGTATCTCATTTAGTTTCCTTAGAATTATCACTCGAAATTCCCTGTCAGACATATCAAGGGCTTCTTGTTCTACAGGATCTAGAGCTTGAGACTTATTACCCTTTGGTGGTGTACTGTCTTGATTTTTCATATTTCTGGTCTTTCCTTTGATGATTAGTCATTGTGGCAGGGTATTGCATGATCCACTGGTTTGACGCTATTGTCTGGCTATGATGCTGCTGGGACTGCCAATTTGGTACGGCTGCCTCAGTGTCTGCTCAGTTG
>NW_007786734.1:0-2606 GCF_000696425.1 Galeopterus variegatus
CACTTGTTATTTTTCACCTTTTTGGTAAAAGCTATTCTAACAGATTTAAGATAATATCACAGTGTGGTTTTCTCTGGGTAGCCCAAGGGGGTGTCGCAGCCTCACTCCTAGTTTCTGGGATACTCACAAAGCTATTCTTGCTTGCTGATAGTTGCTAGTTGTATTTCTGTGAGTAAAAGTGGAGCTAGACAACTCCTATTCCAAAGTCATGCTGATGTCACTCCATTTTCAGTTGTAAGTCTGTTTGAGAAGGGTGAAGATGCATGTTAGCCTACTGTAGCTAACCTTTACAAGGTAGTAGAAAGGTTTGGGACTATGGCACAGGCTGAAGCTTTCAGAATAGTTTGGCTGGAGGTGGATAAAGTTAGCACGTATCACTTGAGCATTGAGGAAAGTGTGACTATTGCTTATGCTTTATGAATGGTGTCAAAAACAAAATAATATCCAATTCATCAAGAACAAAGATGTAGAGTACAAGAATGGAATCCAGAGTTCCTGGTCAGAAAATAGGAACAGAAAAGACAGAACAAGACTGAGTCCACATCAGAAAGATTCTCTTTTCTAAATACGCACACAGCTACAAAATCATTTTTGAGAAGGTGATGGTTAAGGACTCTAACCCAGCTTGACCATTCTCCATTCCTATTTTCAGATTATTTTTTTCCTCATTTTTTACAAATGAACATGTTCCTTTTAGATTAATTCCATCTTGTTATACCACCCTCAACACAGTATTAATTTTTATCTTCTCTTGGCCTATCTCCATTTCTCCCTCATATGCAGAGTGCACCCTGGTGGATCATGCAATTCCATATTTTATAAAGTTTTAAAAATTTTAAAACAAAAATAAACTATATGTGTGTGTGTGTGTGTGAGTGTGTGTGTGTGTGTGTGTGTGTGTGTGTACATAGCTATTCTTGCTTGCTGATAGTTGCTAGTTGTATTTCTGTGAGTAAAAGTGGAGCTAGACAACTCCTATTCCAAAGTCATGCTGATGTCACTCCATTTTCAGTTGTAAGTCTGTTTGAGAAGGGTGAAGATGCATGTTAGCCTACTGTAGCTAACCTTTACAAGGTAGTAGAAAGGTTTGGGACTATGGCACAGGCTGAAGCTTTCAGAATAGTTTGGCTGGAGGTGGATAAAGTTAGCACGTATCACTTGAGCATTGAGGAAAGTGTGACTATTGCTTATGCTTTAGGAATGGTGTCAAAAACAAAATAATATCCAATTCATTAAGAACAAAGATGAAGAGTACAAGAATGGAATCCAGAGTTCCTGGTCAGAAAATAGGAACAGAAAAGACAGAACAAGACTGAGTCCACATCAGAAAGATTCTCTTTTCTAAATACGCACACAGCTACAAAATCATTTTTGAGAAGGTGATGGTTAAGGACTCTAACCCAGCTTGACCATTCTCCATTCCTATTTTCAGATTATTTTTTTCCTCATTTTTTACAAATGAACATGTTCCTTTTAGATTAATTCCATCTTGTTATACCACCCTCAACACAGTATTAATTTTTATCTTCTCTTGGCCTATCTCCATTTCTCCCTCATATGCAGAGTGCACCCTGGTGGATTATGCAATTCCATATTTTATAAAGTTTTAAAAATTTTAAAACAAAAATAAACTCTGTGTGTGTGTGTGTGTGTGTGTGTGTATGTATGTGTGTATATATATATATATATGAGCCTAAACACATATCTGGAAAATCTATTTAAAAATAAAGCAAGAGAATGTTTAACAAATAATTTTGGATTGTTTTTATCCTTGAGGAAGGGTGAGGCAGGAGGAGATTTAATATGATCTAAGATAGACAGAAAAGGACTTTTAATATTATTACTCAACTTTAAACTTTTCATATATCCTAATCACTATTTTTACATATTATAATTTGTAATAATAATAATTATTAAAAAATAAGAAATGATTAGCTAACTCTCTCAAAGGAAAAATACACATGGCAAGAAACTGTGAAATAACAGGATCCAGTTAGAAGAAATTACAAGTAATTCTCTCTCTGTCTGGAAGAAATAATAAGCAGAGCCAAGTGATCAGACAGGAATCAGAAGGAGATGTTCTCAAGAGTTCAGAAACTTGCACATGATCCTAAAATCTGTAGGTAGACATGATAAAGTTTTAAAGAAAAAAAGTGGTAACCAGATACTTTATCAGTTTATGACACCAAATACTATTGGCCAAATGTGGGAAGGTATTAAATATTTTATACATCAACAAATATTTATTGAGTATCTCCTGTTTGCTATGCATAAACATGAGTGCATAAAGACAAAGAGAACATGAGAATTTTGCCTTCATGGAACTCAGATTTTCATGTTATGGAGATAGATAATAAACCCATAAGCAAATTAAAAATATGTTATTTTGTAATGGTAAAAAAATGGTGCAAAGAATTATAAAGCAGAGCACATGTATACAGCATAGCAAGGAGATTAAAAAATTATATAGGACAGTTAGCAAAGGTCTCACAATACTAGAGTAAAGAGTAGGTAAGGAGGGAGCTGTATAAATATCACAGTAAGCAGCATTGCAAACAAAGGGAAAAGCAAATGATGTTTCCAACAGGACGGGATAGGCCTACTGG
>NW_007786735.1:0-2606 GCF_000696425.1 Galeopterus variegatus
TCTACTTTCAGCCTCTACAGATTTCCCTCTTCCAGACACCGACTTGAATAAAATCATGATGTATTTTTTTATGATTGGCTTCTTTCACTTAGTGTAATGTTTTCAAGGTTTACTTATGTACCATGTATCAACATTTCATTTCTTTTTCTGTTTGACTAATATTCTACTACATGCATATACCACATTTATTTACCTGTTCCTCTGTTGATGGACATTTGGATCATTTCCAAATTTGGAGTATTATATATAATTCTGCTATAAACAAATTTTTTTTTTTTTTTTGTCTTTTTCCATGTCCGGCAACGGATCGCAACCCTCAGTGTTGCCCCCGTACCGGACCAGGACCGGCAACGGGATCGCAACGCTCGGTGTTGCCCCCGCGCCTCACTCAGCCAGTGAGCGGGAACCGGTCTGTATGTGGGATCCAAACCCTCGGGCGGGAGCGCCACCACCCTCTTCCAGACACCGACTTGAATAAAATCATGATGCATTTTTTTATGATTGGCTTCTTTCACTTAGTGTAATGTTTTCAAGGTTTACTTATGTACCATGTATCAACATTTCATTTCTTTTTATGTTTGACTAATATTCTACTACATGCATATACCACATTTATTTACCTGTTCCTCTGTTGATGGACATTTGGATCATTTCCAAATTTGGAGTATTATGTATAATTCTGCTATAAACAAATTTTTTGTGCGCACAAGTGTATTCATTTCTCTTGGATATAGACCTAGTAGCGGAATTGCTAGGACGGGAGTAACTCTTCATTTACTCATTGAGGAGCTGCCAGACCATTTTCCAAATGGGCTTCATCATTTTGCATTGGTCCTGGCAGTGTATGAAGGTTTGGATATCTCCATGTCCGCACTGTATTTTTCACCTGACATTTTTTATATCAGCAATTCTAGTGTTTGTGAAGCTGTATTTTGTGGTTTTGATTTGCATTTCCCTGATACCTAATAACTTTATCATCTTTCTGTATTATTATTATTATTAGCTATTTGCATATCTTCCTTAGAGAAATGTCTATTCAGAACATTTACACTATTTTAAAAATTGGGCTATTTGGCTTTTAAAATTATTTTTATTGAGTTGTAAGTGTTCTTCATATATTCTGGATTGATGCTTGTCAGATATATAATTAGCAAAAGTTTTCTCCCATTTTGTGTGTTGGCTTTTCACTTCCATGAAGGTGTCCTTTGAATCATAAAAATGTTCAATTTCACATGTGAAATTGGAATATGTGAGTCTTCCTTCTTTACTCTTTTTTCAGGATTACTTTGGCTAGTCTGAATCCCCTGGAATTCCATATGAACTTTAGAACTAGCTTGTCAATTTTTACGAATATCCTCAGATTCTTGATGGGAATGGTATTGAATCTGTAGATCAATTTTGGAAATATAGCCTTCTCGACAATTTTGTTATCCGATCCATGAAAATAAGATGTTTTTTCCATTTATATAAATATTTAAAAATTTTTTTTCACCAATGTTTTATACTTTTCAGATCATAGGTTTTATACATTTTTGGTTACATTTATTCTTAGTATTTTATTCTTTGGATGCTATTATGAATCAAATGGTTTTCCCAATTTTGTTTTTGTATTGTTCTTTGCAAGTATATAGAAATACAATTGATTTATCCACATTAATCCTATATTTTGCAACTTTACCGAACTAATTTAAGAGTTCTAATATTTTTAGTAGCTTCCAAATATTAGTTCTAATATTTTTGTAGATTTCATGAGTATTAATACTGTAATTTTTAAACATTACTCATTTAATTTATTATTATTTTTTTTTAGTGGATTTCATATACAAGATTATGCCATCTGGGAAAAGAAATAGCTTAACTTCTTCCTTCTCAACCTAGATGTCATTTATTCCTTTTTTTGCATAATTGCCTTGACTAGAACTACCAGTACAGTGTTGAACAGAAGTAGTAAAAGTGAACATCCTTGACTTATTTCTGATCTTGAGGGGAAAACATCCAGTCTTTCACTATTAAGAATAATATTAACTCTGGATTTTTGTAAATGCCCTTTATTGGGTTGAAAAAATAATCCCTTCTATCTTTGTTTGTTGAGAATTTTTTTTATGAAGGGATATTAGATATTATCAAATGATTTTTCTGCAACAATTGAGAAGATAATGTGATTTCTGTTTGCTTTTTTAAAAAATTCTATTGATATGATTTATTTACATTAATACATAAATCCCACTTGGTCATGGTTTAAGATTGCTTGGGGTTTTTTTTGTTTGTTTGTTCATTTGTTTGTATTTTGCTGGACTTAGTTTTCTAGTATTTTGTGGATGATTTTGAGACATCAAGATTAAGTAATCTCTGTAAAACAATACACAAACAGAAGTCAGCAGATATTTCCAAATTTTACCATTTTTAATTTTTTTTTATTCCTGGTCATCCACTAAGTAAAAGTTACCATCATCTCTCTATTAAAAATTAAAATAACCTCCCATTTATGTATTCTCTCTGCTTAAATTTTCTGTATCAGTCTTTTTTTCTCTCTAAAATATAAATGTGGTGCATGTGGTTTAAAATGGTGAAAAAGCAGTTCAAAACCCAGCTTTCTAGTAATGTTC
>NW_007786736.1:0-427 GCF_000696425.1 Galeopterus variegatus
TTTTTTTTTCAGTAGGCACTAAGTAATTAAGGCAGAAAATGGGATTTTGAAATAAAAAGGAAGCGAAGAAAGATGTCTAGCAAAATTGTCCTTATTTTCCTACCTATTCATTAGGCTGGAGATTGCTCTGTGATGATACAAAATAAAAAATTGCTCCTGTGTAGATATTTTCTTGCCTATAGCATATATGACAGCAAACATATTTACACTTCAAGTTATCAGGAACAAGAAGTATGACAAAATAAAGCATCATAAATTGTCTGCCAAAATCGTGACCTTTCTGTATTGAAAACTTTACAGCTCGCTTCTTTGTTTTCCCCATTTTTACTGAATGTTGAATCTTTTGAGTACCAGGGGCTCTGAGCATGACCATAGTCACTTCGTGAAAACTACTACAGATCACAACAGTGTTGATGAGATACACTTC
>NW_007786736.1:2119-2605 GCF_000696425.1 Galeopterus variegatus
CTCCCAAGCGGCGCACTGTAGCAGTGCGCCACCGGGCCGGCCCTAAAATGGGTTTTATAAAATTCAAATCTCAATGATCAAATTTTTACTACAATACAAATATGCCACTAGATTTGCTAGGAAAAGGCAAATGTTCCACTAAATTTATACTCTTTCTAAACTCTAAATTATTCAAATATAATTAAAATAACATTCATATAGAAATTTATTAAAAACATTTATTAACACCAGATTTGGAAGAATCGTTAGCATTTTTCTAATTAGATGTTAATAGAGTTACCACTGGAAACTATAATAGATTAATGATTACATATTATGTGACTGTGTGTATAACTTGAGTTTGCTATATATAGGTACTTCAAAGTACAATTAGACCAAATTTCTACCTGTCTACGCTTCTACCTGTCTAAGCCTGGTCTTTCGGCTTCCGTTTTCATTTCCATACTAAATAATTGTGCAATATTATTATGGCATATATGTGGAAGA
>NW_007786737.1:0-488 GCF_000696425.1 Galeopterus variegatus
TATACCATGCAAATGGAAACCAAAAACAAGCAGGAGTAGCTATTCTTATATCAGATAAAATTCACTTTAAACCAATAAACGTTAAAAAAGACAAAGAAAGCCATTACACAATGACAAAGGGAACTATCCAGCTAGAAGACATAACAATCATAAACATGTGCACACTCAATACCTTAGCACCTAGATATATCAAGCAAACACTCTTAGACATAAAGTCGATAGGACCTAATCATTAATAGTTGGTGATCTGAACACCCCTCTCTCAGTATGGTACAGGTCTTTCAGGCAACAAGTCAACAAAGAGACACAGGATTTAATCTACACCCTGGACCAACTGGACTTGGCAGATATATACAGAAAATTTCGCACAACAGCTAAAGAATACACTTTATTCTCATCAGCTCATGGTACATTCTCAAGGATAGACCACATAATAGGTCACAAATCTAGTCTCAGCAAATTTATAAAAAATGAAATCATTCCAATTA
>NW_007786737.1:2268-2605 GCF_000696425.1 Galeopterus variegatus
GTCTATACTATCCAAAGTGAACTACAGATTCAATGCAATCCCCATCAAATCTGACATTTTTTCACAGAAATGTCTATACTATCCAAAATGAACTACAGATTCAATGCAATCCCCATCAAATCTGACATTTTTTTCACAGAAATGTCTATACTATCCAAATAAAAAATGTCTATACTATCCAAAGTGATCTACAGATTCAATGCAATCCCCATCAAATCTGACAATTTTCACAGAAATGGTAAAAACAATCCTACCTTTCACATGGAAAAAAAAGAGACCCTGGATAACCTAAGCAATCCTGAGCAAAAAAAAAAAAAAAAAAAAAAAAAAAAAAACA
>NW_007786738.1:0-2605 GCF_000696425.1 Galeopterus variegatus
TATGGGCCCTATTTCTCTGCTGAGTTCTCTGATTTTTCCATCAAGAGTATTGCTTCCTTTACTCTTTAAGCATAGTTAAAGCAGCTGTTTTAAAATCCTGGTCAGCAAATTTCAACAAGTCATAACAAGCTTGGATTAAATGACCTTTTTTTAAAACTGTATTAAAACTAGCTTTTGTTCCCTCCTTAAAACAGTATGTTGGGTGATTTGTTCTTGTCTCTGGAACTGTAGGTGCTTTTTTTTAGAGATTCTGGATTCTGATATATCCTTTCAGAAAGTGTCGATGCATTTTGTTCTTTGGTCATTTCATTTTGTGTTTTGGGATTATACACACACACACACACACACACACACACACATAATTAATAGGCAGTTAAGTTGGTTTCATTTAAACTGAAAACTCTGCTTTTGGGGGAAGACCAAATCTCAGTTCCGTTTTTATATCTTTAGTTGTCCTATTTTGAATCTGCTTTGAATATGCACAGTTCAAGAGTTGGTCAAAATCTTGGGCAGAATTTAGAACCACCATGTGGGGCTCCCCATTCTGGATCTCTCCTTCCTGAAATTGCTCCCTCATTTTTCAGTGACCGTGTTCCTCTGACTCAGGAAGAAGGAGGATGTAATGCTAGAGCTTTCCTTCTCTTTCATAGCACTGACTTCAGCATGTCCTTAGACTAAAAGCCATGAAAAATGGGGGATTCACCACATGTTGTTTAACTCCTCCTAGATCTGTCTGCTTTTTTATTTCACTCTCCAGTGCTATCAGTTTGTGGGTTTTCCCCCATATTTTCCATATTTATTTTTATATTTTATCCATAGTTGCAATTACAGAAGGGTCAGGTCCAACAGAAATTTATTTAAAATTGCATTTTTAAGAAAAAATATTTTGCTTTGACCTCAGGATATATTTTCTATACCTGACACAAATACACAAATATTAGTTTTCAAGAGAAGCTAGCTACTTTTTGGTTTTGCATTCTGAGTGCCAAGTATGTTACATAATTAAATTATTTTAATATTTATTACTTTTGGAACTAGGTTTCATTATTTCGAATTTGTAGTGAGGAAAATTGAGACTATATTCCTCAAATATTTTTATTTCATGTCCCATGCATATTTTCTTATGTATAAGAAATACAAGAATGCATGGGTTTATGTGTTTGTGTTTGACATGTTTATGTTTGGGGAATTAAATTCACATGATTAAGGAAGGCTTTTTTTTTTTATTCCTGTGGGTCTCCTAGAATGAATGATTCCAACACTATGAATTGAGAATACAGGGACCAACTAGGTGTTTGGAACATTTACGTTGCTTGTGGCAATTTCTTGTGAACTTTCTCTGCACATAAAGCTTTGCAGCCAGGGAATTTCTCTGAGTAAGAAACCTGTAGGGTTACAGGCAGCCTAAAAACCCTACTATACTCCACAATAATTTATAAGGTTAAGAATAAACCCAAATTCTTTCATAGTAAAACTAAGTTAAATCAGCACAAACTTGGTTTTACTGTCACTTAGTATATTCCTTTAAGAGTCTTATTAATTTTACTTGTGACATTAGGTAATGATTTGAATTACACAATATATTCTATATAAAAATAACAAACATGTTATTACTATAAGTGTAGTATAGAAATATACTCAAGATTCACTCGTTTTCTCTTTATGATCCACTATGCCTTGTTTCCTGTTACCATCAATATTCTGGAAATTGGTACATGATGTACATTTTATTGTTTTCACTTCTAGAATAAGTTGAGATTGAACACTTCAAAGCAAGCTCGTGACAACTGCTATTTTTTTAAAAAAAGCAGTAAGTACATTAAATAATGAGAATGTAAATTGGCCAAAATTAGACTTGAAAGAAGAGAGTCAGGAAATTTGGCTGAAGAAATACAAATTGAAGATAGTGAAAATTGGCAGTTCTCAGTCACACCAGAGCAAGGTCATACTTAATGAAGCAAAAAGGAGTAAATTTAGAAGAAGCTGAGGGGAAATGTGGGACTACTTGCTATTCTGTGTGGCTGTCTTCCTCAGATTCTATTTTCTCCTCATTTTCTTGCTGTTCTTATCCAATATTCTTCCAGAGGACCCAGTATGTGTCTTAGAGGCAAATGGCATAAAAATAACCACACGATTAATCCTACAGTTTGAGGGATACAAGTGTACACTTTTCAGTATTCAAATAAATAAAGTGAGATGAATTGAATTTTAATAAATTTATTCTGGAAAAAATCTCTGAAGTATACTTATATTTAGATCAGTTCTAAGTAACTTACTAACATGCAAATATTGACTTGTATATACAACAGCCTTATTTTCCATTTCAGCAATTTATACACTTGAAAATGAACAAATTTTAAAAATTGCTAAATTATTTATCTCATTATTAATTGATTTAAAATTTCTTTGTTAATAATTGGTATTTTAAAACAGTTTAAATTCTGTAATACAATCAACAAGAAATCTATATCTAAACAAATATCTGAAGCAGTCTTAATCTATAAGAAATGCTTTTGATGATTGCCTCCTCTGACAAATCACTGTAATAAAATATTTGCTATTGGCTTTGGAAAGCTTTAAGGACATCATAGAAAGGGACATTTAT
>NW_007786739.1:0-537 GCF_000696425.1 Galeopterus variegatus
GTCTTAATCATCTTGGGTATTACACCATTTACCAGATTGTGTCCCTTACAAGGCGCAACACCACTTCTCTCATAATGCGCACCCAGGTGGTAGAGGAGGTGGTCCATAATGAAAGCCCTGACAGCCCTTGGGTCAATATGACCCTTCAAAAAATCAACACCCAGTTATAAGGCTCCGCCCCACCCCCGCTTAGCTGGATAGTCAATGATGGGTAAGATTTCCAGAGGGAAACAACCTAAAACAGGCACAGCCACCAGAGGGAATGGAGGCGAGGCTGGGAAGGTTAGCTGCCTACAGATGTCGGGCTTTAAAAACTAATGCCACCTTAAGTGACATTACAAGCAGTGCCATTATGGGCCCACAAGTGCATATTAACATGGCAGCCTAAGACGGCACCGGGAGGAAGTAGGGTGGGGGTGTCTGCGGGAACCTTGCCTTAGCCCTTATTGGCCAAATACACGCTTCCACACTCGTGAACACTGCGTGGTTGCAATAGCTAGGCACTGAGACAGGATGCATGCTCTCGTAACCTTTAAG
>NW_007786739.1:1448-2416 GCF_000696425.1 Galeopterus variegatus
GCCATTTTCCTTGTCTTAATCATCTTGGGGCCTTACACCATTCGCCAGGTTGTGTCCCTTACAAGGCGCAACACCACTTCTCTCATAATGCGCACCCAGGTGGTAGAGGAGGTGGTCCATAATGAAAGCCCTGACAGCCCTTGGGTCAATATGGCCCTTCAAGAAATCAACGCCAATCTCTAAGGCTCCGCCCCACCCCTGCTTGGCTGGATAGTCAATGACGGGTAAGATTTCCAGAGGGAAACAACCTAAGACAGGCACAGCCACCAGAGGGAATGGAGGCGAGGCTGGGAAGGTTAGCCGCCTCCAGCTGCCTTATTAAAACAAAAAGGGACAGATGTCGGGCTTTAAAAACTAATGCCACCTTAAGTGACATTACAAGCAGTGCCATTATGGGCCCACAAGTGCATATTAACATGGCAGCCTAAGACGGCACCGGGAGGAAGTAGGGTGGGGGTGTCTGCGGGAACCTTGCCTTAGCCCTTATTGGCCAAATACACGCTTCCACACTCGTGAACACTGCGTGGTTGCAATAGCTAGGCATTGAGACAGGATGCATGCTCTCATAACCTTTAAGCTGATAGGGTTATGTTAAAACCTCCCCTCCCCATCCGCCTATAAAAGCATGTGCTTGTGTGATAATAAACGGAACTGCTCGACAGAACCCCCGGCGGACCCAACGTGAATATTTTGGTTTCTTGATGCTATTGTAAATATATATATCTAAAACAATGGTTCTTATCTTATCTAAAACATGTGGTCCCCAAACCTGCAACATCACAATCACCTGGAAACTTGTTGGAAATGGAAATTCTCAGGCCCTAACAAAGTCCTCCTGGATCAGAAACTCTGGTGTAGGGTCCAATAATCTGTGTTACAACAGTTCCCCTAGGTGATGTTGATGCCCACTAAGGTTCTAGAACCATTGCCCTAAAAGATTAAGGAATCTTTTAAAAGATAACTATGAC
>NW_007786740.1:0-2605 GCF_000696425.1 Galeopterus variegatus
TTCAGGTAGAAGTCTGCATTACTAATTTGAGATTTTTCTTATTTTTAATAAGGTGTTTACAGGATAAATTTTCTTTTAAGCATTGTATGAGCTCTGCATCCTATAAAGTTTGATATATTGTGCTTTGATTTAAACATAGGTGTTTACAAGGATTAATTTTCTTTTAAGCACTGTATGAGTGCTGTGTGCTATAAATTTTGGTATGTTATGCTTTAATTTTGATCTTAAAGTACTCTTTAATTTTCCTGTGATTTTTCTTTTTACCCACTATTTACTTAGGAGAGTGTTGTTTAATTTCCACACATTTGCAAATTTTCTAAACTTCCTTCTGTTACTGTGGTCAGAAAACATATTTTCTATGATATTAGTCTTCTTAAACATGTTAAGACTTGTTTTGTGGCCAAAAAATAAAAATAAAAATAAAAAATAAAAAAAAATAGGCAAATTAAAAAAAATATCAACATCCCTTCATGATAAAGACTCTCAACAAATTAGGTATAGAAGGAATGTACCTCAACACCATAAAAGACATATATGGCAAACCCACCACCATTATCATTCTAAATGAGGAAAAGCAAAAAGCGCTTCTTTTACAAACATGAACAAGACAAGGATGCTCACTTTCACCAATCCTAGTTAACAAAGTATTGGAAATACTAGCCAGAGCAATAACACAAGAGAAAGAAATACAGGGTACCCACAGTGGAAAAGATGATGTCAAATTGTCCCTGTTTGCAGGTGACATGATACTGTATATAGAAAACCTAAAGACCCCACCAGAAAAACTCTTAGAGGTGATAAAGAAGTTCAGTAAAATTGCAGGATACAAAATAAATATACAAAAATCAGTAGTTTTTTTGTGCACCAATAACAAACTAGCAGAAAAAGAAATCAGGAAAGTAAGCACATTTGCAATAGCTACCAAAAAAATAGAATACTTCGGAATAAACTTAACCAAGGAGGTGAAAGTTCTTCACAGTGAAAACTGCAAAAAACTGGTGAAAGAAATTAAAGAGGACACAGAAAGATGGAAGGACATTTATTGTTCAAGGATTGGAAGAATTAATGTAAAAATGTCCATACTACCCAAAGTGATATACAGATTCAATGCATTCCCCATCAAAATACCAATGACATTCATCACAAAAATAGAACAATCCTAACATTTATATATAACAGCAGAAAGCCCCAAATAGCCAAAGCAATCCTGAGGAAAACAAATAAAGCTGGAGGTATTGCACCACCTGACTTTAAATTATGCTACAAAGCTATAATAAACAAAACAGCATTGTATTGGTATAAAAAACAGACACATGGACCAATGGAATAAAATAGAGAACCCAGAAATCAGTCTACATACTTACAGCCAACTGATCTTTGACAAAACTGCCAAGAACATACATTAAGCTAATGATAGCCTCTTCAATAAATGGTGCTGGGAAAACTGGATATCCATGTGGATAAGAATGAAAATAAACTCTTACCTCTTGCCATATACCAAAATCAACTCAAAATGGATTAAAGACTTAAATATAAGACCTGAAACTATAAAACTCCTAGAAGTAAACACAGGGAAACATTTCAGTATGTAGGACTGGGCAAAGATTTTATGAATAAGACCTCAAAAGCACAGGCAACAAAAGAAAAAATAAACAAATGGAATTGTATTTTTTTAATTCACCAATACATACTACAGAACATAGAAAGAAAAAAATATAGTAGTTAATGCATTGATAAAGACAGTGATAACCTACAAAACCTTAGTGTAAACTGTTAAAATAACTAAATATAGATTACTTTTGACTGTAAACACTTAAAAATGCACACAGATGGCTTTAAAATATAGGCCATTTACACGTGCTGCTGAAATGAAATCTTCAGTCAATAGGCTTAGCCCTTAGGACCAGGGCAGGCAGGACCACAGTCTGAGAGGTCCTAGATTTGGTCAGATTTCTAATAGATATAAACCCTTGACATATGATCCTCTAGGCTTCTTCCTTCCCTTGACCTTGGTCATGCTGCTATGAGTAAACTCCCTTTCTTTCTCTTGTATATGTCCTGCTCCCAAAGGTGGTTTGTAGGTTTGCTGAAGTCTGGGTCCCTTTGCTATCTGCCCTCTAGAGATTGGGCCCAATGTTACAAACTTCCTGTACATGAACCCAATGGAATAAGTTCCTGATCTGAACAAATTAATGACACAGAACCAATGCAATGCCATCCACCTAAATTCTCATGTCAATTATGCCAAGAACGTTCTGCTCCCATAATTCACCAACACACTAGATTCCCTTAGAGTAAACACTGGCAAGCATTGTATTAAACTGTGCCTCTGGACTACCCAGGTCCAGATTTCTACCCAAATCCCAATTGATCAATGATGTGGAGTCCTCAGTATGCCTCAAGTCCAGATTAGAATTGGCTGTGGTAGGACAGCCATACCAATGAATAAATTTCAGGAATGTAACTTAAACACGTACTCTCTAATCATTCTTACACACTTTGAATGTTATAGTCAGGCCATTAAAATAAATGTATAATTTGCAACTGAACAAAATAAACCTGCAAACTCATACTTTCACATTTTTTCATAGATATCAACTCTTTG
>NW_007786741.1:0-2605 GCF_000696425.1 Galeopterus variegatus
AAATGTACAGTGCATGTGTATATGTACATATGTACATGTGTGTATGGTTTTGTGTGGTGTGTGTGTATTGGTGCGTGAGTGTATATATGTTTCTTCTGTATGTATATGTGCATATTTGTGTTGTGTGTATTTGTTTATAGCACAGTGGTTAGGAATGAGGATTTAAAGCCAGCTTACTCTAAGGTAAAATCCCAGTTCTGACCCATACTGTCTGTATAATACACAGCAGTTGCTTCAAATTTTTGTGCTTTGGTTGCCCTACGTGTGAGAGAGATAATAGAATCATATCATGGAGTAATTGAAAATATTTAATAAGTTAATAGATCAAATATACTCATATGTAAAGCATTTAGAACAGTATCTGTTACATAATAAATCTTCAGTAAATATTGGTTGTTATTATTGCTATTGCAGTTATAATAGGTAGTACCAAGTTCAGATGAATTATTTCCCCGCTGGAAATCAGTTAACTTCTCTGTACCTCAGTTTTCTTCATCTTTATGTTGGGGATAATAATAGCACTTACACGTAGTGTTGCTAGGAGGATTAAATAAATTAATTCACATAAGTGCTTGGGAAGGCAATGGAAGATATCAGTTAAGAATGGGGATTCTGGGACCAGAAGTCTCAGTGTGACTTCTACCTTCATCACCTGTTAGCAGTGTGAGCTTGGGCAACCTCTCAACTTCTCTGAGCCTCAGGACTCCTCATCTTTGATTTGGGGATAGTAAGAACATCCATGTTATAAAGTCATAATGAGGGTGAAATGTAAGGCATTAAGTGCTAAGAAGACACATAGTAAGTGCCATGTAAGTGCTTGCTTTTAGGATATTGTTAAAGGGGCTTGATAGCACTCTTTCTTACCCTCCCTTCCCTGGGTTATAGCTTCCCTATTCCTTCTGCTAAGTCATAAAGAGCAAACTGCGCAAGGTCTTACCCAAGATCTCCTGTGTCTCGTCTAGCACATTATTCATTCTTTATTTTGCAAGCATTAACCAGCTCGTCTGTGCTCATGCAAGGACAGGAAATTGCACTTCTGTTTAAAAAGAAGCTTTGTGCATTCAATGGCCCGTGTGTGACATGATTGATATCTAACATTGGAGTAAGAGGTTTACTGTTTGTAAAAGATCACAATTGAGTATTGCCTTGAAAATAAGTTCCTTACGACAGTTGACACACTCCACCCTGGGCCAGCAGCCCAGCACCTTTTTCAATGAAAAGCTTGGGTTTCAGAGACAGAGCTGCTGAGCTTAAACACTGCTTCTATAACTTACAAGCTGTGCTCTTTGTGTGTATTTCTTCACCCTTTAATCTTTTGTTTTCTTGCACATAAAATAAATACATTAAAATAGTTGCATACACCTCCAACAACGATTGAGGTTTAAGTGCATTATTAAATATTCAGCACTTAGTTCAGTGCCCAAGGTATGGTAAAAAATAAAGCAAAGCTCCTGACACAATGACTAAGTGTTCAGTCGACATGGTGTGTACAAGCAGACTTACTTTAATAAGTGATCAAAATTGGACATTGAGTTAGAATTACTTGAAATTATAATCAAAGTTGCATCGAGAAGGTTCTGTTTCAGCCAATATGCAGTAGCAGGGAATGAATTTACCCTTCCACCAGAAACAACCCAAACCAGAAAAAGTATATGAAACAATTGTTTGAAAGACAGTGGACATCAGGCAGGGAAGGATGCTGACCCTTGCTAGATGAGAACCAAACAAGGTGAGCCCTACTACTGCCCAGCTCACTTCAGTGAGAGAGTTTCAGGGCCATCACACAGGGAGGTTAACCTGACTCTCTGAGTCGAGGAGTCAAAACTGAGAGTCTGAGAAGACCATGGCAGCTAGAGTTTGTGAGACAGAGTATGACAGAGGACATAGCTGCACACAGAGGGAATTCTAAAGATCTGCAGTGGGAATCCGTCGAGTATCCAGTGGAGCATTGATGAGTGCATGCATGGGAGGAAACCATCTAAGGCTGGGGAAAGAACCACCTGAGAAGATCAGAGGTAACAGTGCCAGCACTCATATAGTGCTGGGAATAGTACCCATTCTCACCAGCCACACTGGAAAATCACATTATTAACAGGGTTTTGGGCAGGGTAACTCAGAAGGGTCTTGTCTCATCAATAGGAATTAATTAGTCACAGAATAAGCACTGCTTCATCCTTGCCTTTCAAATGTTAAAAACAAGACCCCAAAATATCAAATTGTACTCAAGTAACTTAAATGCATCCCACAACAAAACTCAAGAGGATTTATAGTTTTATAGGAATACAAAAGCATCCAGCAACCAAGAAGGTAAAATTTATGTCTGTCATCCAGTCAGAAATGATCAGATACACAAAGAAGCAGGAAAATACAATGCATAATGAAGAGAAATAAATTCAATCGAGACCAACCTTGAATGGACACAAATGCTAAAATTGGCAAAAAAGCATAGAATAAAGTAGTTGCTAGTACTGTAATCCAACTCTTAAATATATTTAGTAGAGAAATAGAAGATATAAAAAAGACCTGATTCAAACTTCTATAAATAAGTATTACAATGTGTGAGATGAAAAATGTAATGGATAAAAACAATGATATATTAGAGCGT
>NW_007786742.1:0-837 GCF_000696425.1 Galeopterus variegatus
TTAAAGTGTTACTTGTCTTTTTAATAACCCAAATATCTGGTACTTATTTGGATCCTTATGTCTGCAACTGTGATGCTTTTACCCCAATCCCCTATTTCACAATTTAGTGACTTCATCAAATAGTCAGGAGAAAATGAGAACTGGAACTGACTGATCATACCGAGCATTTCTTTTCTGTTTACCTCCTTCCTGTCATCTTTATCTCATTATGAAATATGGAAACTAAAGAAATACAAAGTTGAATATTAAAAGGTATTATAGGAGAAAACTCCTTAAAATATAGGGTTAATAAAAATAACAACAGCGAAAAGCTTTCATGATGACCCGAGTTTTGAAAGCTACTGGATATTGCTGAATACTTTTTATCTCAGTGATCAAAATGTTGTCCTGAAAGAATGACTGAGTTGCTTCAAATTCAGAAAATTCACAGAAAATTCATTTTGTCCCACTTCACTCCACTTATTCCAACTTTTCTTTTTTGATTGTCTAGGTACCAAGAATTGTTGAAGAACTCTGAGAAGTGTAGTCTGTTGAGAATTTGATCACTATCTGTTTGGAATTACAGCAATCCTGAGGTATGTCTGGAATTATTATTCCTCTTGAAGATATAAGGAAACTAAGGTACAGAAAACTGAAATGACTTGGTTAAAGTCTACTGTCAACAACAGAGGTTGAATTCTAAGTTTCTGAGCTTCTATCCTATTGTCTCCTAAAGGGGCAGGTACAAATCCATATTCATAGTGAAGTAACTTCTGCAGGTCTCTCCTCTATGATCTCCTTTTCCAAACAATTTTGTTTCAGTTGCTCTAAAACCAGTTTGTTTATTCACTGTGAATT
>NW_007786742.1:2365-2605 GCF_000696425.1 Galeopterus variegatus
CTCTCAGCCAGTGACCGCTGTGAGCGCACCGGTCATCCCCATATAGGATCCGAACCGGCGGTGGGAGCGCCACCGCGCTCCCAGTGCCGCACCCTCCTGAGTGCGCCACAGGCTCGGCCCCTGTCATACGTTTTTCTGTAACAAAGTTATTCATAAAATTCAATGGCAGCAGAAAGCATGAGTGTTGACTGCTGCAGGTAATTAGGGATGGCTTTATATTGTAAATAAAATCTGACCAGG
>NW_007786743.1:0-2605 GCF_000696425.1 Galeopterus variegatus
CTCATAGGAATTTATCAAAAATAAATAAATAAATAAAATATATGCTCATAGTAATGATTTATACATGAATGTTCACAGTAGCTTAATTCCCTATCAAAACTTGTTTTGGGTTATTTTTTTTTAGACATTAACAAGCTGATGCTAAAATTCATATAGAAATACAACAGGTTTAGACTAGCCAAACAGTCTTAAAAAGAAAAAAAACAAGTTGTAGGATGGATACCTCTCAATTTCAAAACTTACTATACAGTAGTAGTTGTATTACTGGCCTAAGAACAGAGATTAATAGAAACCTATAGAAACAAATCTTCACATTTGTGTCAACTGATTTTCAACAAGGGCACCAATAAATTCAATGAGGAAAAACTGTCTTTTCTACTAATAATGTTATAGGACAAGTTTATAGCCACATGCAAAAGAATGAAGTTGGACCCATTCCTCAAACTACATGCAAAGAACAATTCAAAATGATCCATGGACTTAAATGTAATGGCTAAAACTATAAAACCCTCACAGGAAAATATCTGTGGACTGGGTTAGACAAAGCACTCTTAGAAACAGTATCAAAAGTAACAGTGACAAAGGAAAAAATAAACTGGAATTGTTCAAGATTACGAACTTTCGTGTTTTAAAGGACACCAAGAAGAAAATGAAAATAAAACCAACAAATTGCAAGAAAACATTTGCAAATCACGTATCTAATAATGGACTGACATATCTGCAAAAAGAACTGTACAAGAATTTCATAGCAGCCCTTTTCATAACAAGCCAAATTGGAAACAACCCAAATATCTATCAGAAGAAAAATGAATAAACAAATTGTGATACACAAAGAAATACTATTTGGCTATTTTTTTTAAAAAAAGAACAGAACTACTAAGACAAAGAAATCATGAATGAATCTCAGAAACATTACGTTGATGCAAAGAAGCCAGACACAAAAGAATACATAATGTATGATAACATTTACATAAAATTCAAGAACGGTAAAACTAACATGTGAATTATGTCAAGTTTATCAATGGCTGTTAATGTAGGAGAGAGGTATGTAACTGCCAAGAGTTAAAAGGGAACTTTATGTGGTGATAAAAATATTCTATATCTAGATTAGGGTGTTGGTTTCACAAGTAAATCTAAACTCATGAATTTGGACGATTTCATGTATCCTACTCCTCCCTTGCCCCATTTCAAAAACAAAACAAAGAGACACAGGAGGTCAGTCAGCCACCAGAGGATCTATGAGACTCTGTGCTTAAGTTGTCTTCTGAAACACCTGCATTGTTTGAAAATGGAACAAACCTGAATAAAGTTTCCATATTTCTTGGAAGAATATGGTCTGTCTCCAGTATCTATAAAAGGAAGGTACAAATTTGCTTGTATCTGACTATGGGCCAGTCCTGGGGCCATCAAGGGATTAATTGGAGGAGGGATGCTATATAGTGGGGGAGAATACTATCCATGGGAATCATATTTCTCCTTGAAAGAATCCTAGGGAAATCGAAACATTCCAGACTGATCCAACTTTTCAAACAGTTTAAAGTTTGGACTAACTCAGGTAGATAATCCGCAGCATCCTTCTGAGGACTTCACTGCAAATTCCTGGAATTCTCTCTTTACATCTGTTTTATCTGTTGCAATAAAAATGTGTGCTTTATTTATTAACTCAGTTTATGCAACCTTTTTCTTGATAGAAGTTATTGATTTTTACAATGCCTATTTTTCATCCTTCACCTTCACAGTTTATGACCCTGGTGTCCATGTCTATGGAGATATCATGAAAGTAACATATTTTGTAATATTTTCCTCTGGGCAAGCTAATATTTTCTTCTAATTTCTTCTATCCTCTCTTCTTACAGCATTATGGTTTTATTTTTTAGTTTCAACATTTTAATTTAAATTCTAAGATTGTTAATAATGAACTATTTTAAAAACTCAGAAAATATGCCAGAAATGAGACATCACTTAACACCATCCAGATTGAACAGATTCTTAAAACACTATATTAGTTTCCTCAAAAATTAAATGAATATATCTTAAGACATCCTCTCCCTCTCCAGAGATATTCATTATCCTAAATTTAGTGTTATTCCTATACATATTAAATTTTCTTATGTTTTCGACATTTGTCCAAGTCCATACATGCAGATTTAGCTCATTTTAACTGCTACATATTATATCACTGTTTGAAGAAATCAATTTATTCATCTGTTCTCTTGAGGGACCTTGAGATTATTCTGACTATTATTAGAAACAACACCACAGTGTGTATCTTTATATGAGCCACTGAATATATGTGAGAGTTTCTCTAGGACAGAAACACAGAAGTGGAATTGCTAGATCATATGCAGTTTCAGCTTCAACTTTACTAGGTAACACAAAATGGGTCTCAAACATTTATACCACTTACACTTCCTCCAAGAAAGTAGAAGAATTGCAGTTTCTACATATTCTTACCTACTGGCATTTTCAGCCTTCTAGAATTTTTCCAAATAGATGGGCATGAGATGTTAATCCAGTGATGTTTTAATTTATCATGTGCATTTGTCTGAACAAGAAATTTCCAATGTTTATTGTTCATGACACTTTCCTGTGGGCTTGCCTTGAA
>NW_007786744.1:0-1181 GCF_000696425.1 Galeopterus variegatus
ATGAGGATTTACTCTTGGAGTTGTATATTCTATGGATTTGAACAAATGTGTAATGATATGCATCCACCATTATAGTATTACACGGAACAGTTTCACTGCCTTAAAAATGGTCTATGCTTTGACTATCCATCCCTCCCTTTCCATTAACCCCTGGAAGCCACTGATCTTTTTACTGTCTCCATAGTTTTGCCTTTTCCAGAAGGTCATACAGTTGGAATCATACAGTATGCAGCCTTTTCTCATTAGCTTCTTTCACTTAGCAATATGCATTTAAGTTTCCTCCAAGTCTTTTTATGGCTTGATAGTTTATTTTTTTTCAGCAATAAATAATATTTCATTGTTTGGGTGTACCAAAGTTTATTTATTCACTCACCTAATGAAAGACATATTAATTGTTCCAAGTTTTGTCAATTACGAATAAACCTGATGTAAACATCCATCTGCAAGTTTTGTGTGGACATAAGTTTTCAACTCTGGGTAAATCCCAAGGAGTTCAATTGCTGTATCTTATGAGAAGAGCATGCTCAGTTTTTTAAAAAATTGCAAAGTTTTCTTCCTAGGTGCCTGTGTAATTTTGCATTCCTACCAGCAATGAATGAGAGTTTCCATTGCTCCACATCCTCACCAACACTTGGAGTTGTCTGTGTTCTACAATTTGTCCATTCTATTAGAGGATAGTGGTATCTCATGCTATTTCAATTTGCATTTTCCCAATGGCATATGATGTGGAACATCTTATCTTATGCTTATTTTGCATCTGTACATCTTCTTTGATGAAGTGTCAGTTCACCTCTTTTGCCCATCTTTTAATTGGGTTGTTCATTTTCTTACTGGTGTGTCTTAAGAATTTTTTGAATATTTTCAATAGCAGTCCTAAAGTCCAGCTTGTCAATTTTTTCTTTCATATACCATGACTTTTGTGTTTCATCTGAAAATCATTGCCCAACCAAGGTCATCTAGATTTTCTCCTAAGATATCTTCTAGGAGTTTTATATATTTTTTGTTTGTTTTTGTTTTATACATTTTGTACTATAATCCATTATGAGTAAATTTTTATAAAGGGTGTGTCTACTTCTTATTTTTATTTTGCATGTAGATATCCAGTTGGTCCAGCATCATTATCATTTAGACAGTCTTTTCTCCACTGTATTGCCTTTATTTCTTTTAAAGATCAGTTGACT
>NW_007786744.1:2396-2605 GCF_000696425.1 Galeopterus variegatus
CACACACACACACACACACACACACACACACACACACACACATATATATATATATATATAGGAGAAAGAACAGACAGGTGGATCAATGGTACAGAATAGAAACCAGAAATACACCTATATATATCACATTGTCCTGAGTACTTCAGCATTACAGTAAGTCCTGAAGTCAGATAATGTCAGTTCTCCAACTTTGTTTTTCTACTTCAATA
>NW_007786745.1:0-298 GCF_000696425.1 Galeopterus variegatus
CCATGACCACATCAAGCATATTTGCTTATCCCTCTCAGGAATTTCTGCTGTGTCCTATGTCCCATACATTTTGTTGAATGAGAGGAGGAAATACCCTCAATCCTACGCCTATCTCTCCTCTCACAGGAGGACAGAAGTAGGTAATACAGGAGACATTTTCTCCCACAGAAATGCAGTCAAGATAAAACATCAGTTGAAAAACCAATGGTACAGATAAAAAGATTAATCAGTACAATATACAATAATGAAAACAATAACATAATAATAATAGTGTTTACTATGAACTCAATATTTACTA
>NW_007786745.1:2301-2605 GCF_000696425.1 Galeopterus variegatus
AAGAAAACTAAGGAAGATAACAGAAAAATACAAGAAAACTAGGAAATTGGGATGGCCTGCAGGACAGCTGGAAAAAAGGCCTCCAAGGAGGAAACGTCAACTGCATCAGAGACTACTGAGAGACCAGGTAATGTAAGAAATGAGAATCAAACTTTGGATTTGAGAACACGAATATTGAAAAGAACACTATTGGTAGAATAATCAGGATTAAATGCTGATGGAACTGGGTTTAAAAGATGATGGAAGGAGAAAAATTCTATCAGTACCTTTCACCCACAAAGCTATACAAAACTCTCTATGTGAA
>NW_007786746.1:0-630 GCF_000696425.1 Galeopterus variegatus
TGAAACCTAGGCTTATGTTCAACGAGGGAACCTAAAACAGCATTTCTTCAAATAAGTCATAGGTAAAAAGCCCCACAAGATTCCTTTTCAGTTCAAAATATTCAAGTCTTAGCCTCAGCTGACAGGAAATATGAAATATTTACTCAGACTGTCTTTTGGTGATGACTAGTATTATCCATGCCTTTGTATATCTGATTACCTGTGTTTCATTATTGGTGTCACTTGTGTACTTCCATCCTGCAAAGATTTTTGCAATTGAAGTACAGGTCTTGGTTACTGAACTAAACTTGGAAACAGACCTCATTCGTTTTTTAAAATTTGTTTTTGAATTTTTCTCTAAGAGCCATTCAAAGCCAATGTCAAAGAAAGGGAAATGCTGTGGGCACCTTTGTTCCCCTGCGTGTATTTCACAGGCTCAACATCCCTCTGGCTCTTGTAATAAGACAGTCATGTACAGCTGGTCCTTTCATTCTCCTATGCTGAAAAATATATCCCATTGCAGAAGAAACACTGGATGTGCTAAGATTGAGCAAAAATTGATATCAAAATGATGGGTAAACATTTGTTAAACCAGACACTGAACTTCAGCCACTCTTGTGGTTATACTATTTAGTTCAGTGTTTTTATTTA
>NW_007786746.1:2046-2605 GCF_000696425.1 Galeopterus variegatus
AATGCTACATACTTAATATATACAAAAATCTAAGAATTCTGTTAATCCAAAGACACCATTATAAGAGTCAAAAGGCAAACCACAGAGAGGGAGATTTTTACAATAATATATCCAACAGAGAATTCATATCTATAACATATACTTGGTCCCTGTACCGTGGTCAGTTGCCACCCCCCCAAAAAAAAACTCCTAGAAATCAATAATAAAATAAAAACTCAGGGCCGGCCCGGTGGTGCACTGGACAGCGTGCCCCCTGGGAACACGGCGGCGCTCCCACCGAGGGTTCGGATGCCATGTGGAGACCGGTTCCCGCTCACTGGCTGAGCGTGGTGTGGGCGCGACACCGAGGGTTGCAATCCCATTGCCGGTCCCCAGTACGGGGGCAACACCGAGGGTTGCGATCCTCTTACCAGTCAGTAAAAAAGACAAAAAGGAAGAAAAAAAAAAAAGTCAATAGAATAATGGGCAAAAGACTTGATCAATTACTTCACAAAAAAAGATACCCAAGGTGCCAAACTATATTTAGTCACCAGAGTAATTCAAATTAAAACCACAATGT
>NW_007786747.1:0-2605 GCF_000696425.1 Galeopterus variegatus
AGACACTATTAACTCAGGCCTCATTCAGGCAGGGCCTAATAGTGTCCTGGAAACAGTGAGAATGGGAAATCTATTTAGAAATAATTATGGATTATATCAAACTGTCACAGGAACAGCCATTTTTCTCTGAAAGGGCATTTCCTCCTCAGGTTTTGTTATCAACAACTATGAGTTCTAGGTGACTTTGGTTTGCAATCAGCAGGTGGCTGCTTAAGGAGGAATTCTTTAGAGTTCTTGCTGAATAGTCTTGCCAGCCAGACTGTATCTGCAAATATACAATAAGCCCCTAAATAATTCACTTCCCCTTCCCCCCTGCCTTTCCCTTAGTTGAATGCTTAGGATCCCTTCTTCAAAATACTTTTAATTCATCTACATTCAGTTGATTTTTAAAAATCAAACTACTTATTTTGAGATAACTATAGATTTACATGGAGTTGTAAGAAACGATACAAAGTAATCCCATGTGCCCTTTACCCAGCATCCCCTGATGATAACTTCCTGTAAAACTATAGTACAAATCACAACTGGGATATTGACATTGATGCAGTCAAGGTACAGAACATATTCGTCACTATAAGAATACCTCATGTTGCCTTTTAATGGCCACACCCACTTCATTACTGCCTCATCCCCTCCTTAAGCATGGCAACCACTAATTTGTTCTTTTTCTGTAATTTTGTCATTTCGAGAATGTCATATAAATGGAATCATAAGTATGTGATCTTTGGGGATTTTTTTTTAATCTCTGGAGATTCACCCCAGGTTGTTGCATGTATCAATAGTTTATATCTTTTTATTGCTGAGTAGTGTCCTGTGATATTTGTCAGTACCCAAATGGAGTCACTTATGTCAAAACTGAACTAAATGGAGCCAAGAGGTCATGAAGGAAGGGCCCTCATGCATATTTGCCTTATAACAAGAACTATCACAAAAGACTCTGCCAGTCCTAACCAAAACCTTGTAAGTAGCCTTGCTAAACCATAACTTTTGAGCCAAGGCTCTTTCTATGCAGACATTTCCCTAGTAACAGCTAGTTACTAATAACAGCAAGTACCCTCAATCAGCAAGTACCAGCTCCTGCAATGAGCTTCTATGACTAATAGTTTTTGTTTCAAAACAATTTACATGGACTTCTCCTTTTTGCCATTAAAAGTTTCCCCCTACTCCAACCCTCTTTTTTTATTTTTTTATTTTTTTGTCTTTTGTCTTTTTTTTTTCTGTGTCCGGCAACGGATTGCAACCCTCAGTGTTGCCCCCGTACCGGACGAGGGACCGGCAACGGGATTGCAAACCTCGGCGTTGCTCCCGCACCTCGCTCAGCCAGTGAGCGGGAGCCGGTCTGTATGTGGGATCCGAACCCTCGGGCGGGAGCGCTGCCGCGCTTCCCAAGCGGCGCACTATCCAGTGCGCCACCGGGCCGGCCCCTACTCCAACCCTCTTTAAGATATGTCTGTTATCCATCCCTGCATGCATATCGTAGATTATAATCCCCTGTTTATTTCCAAATAAACTCATTGTTTCTTTAGAGAGCTTTTCTCTCTATTGTTATTTTAGGTTGACACTTCTATGGTACAAAAATGTACCACAATTTGTTTAATCATTCATCTGCCAAAGGGTATTTGGGTTGTTTTTAGTTTTTGGCTATTACAAATAAAGCTGCTGTAAACATTCATGTTTTATGTGAACGTAAGTTTTCATTCTTCTGGAATAAATGTCTGAGAATGTAATTTCTGGATCATATGGTAGTTGCATGTTTAGTTGTTAATAAACTGCCAAACATTTCTGTTAGCAATACATGAGTAATCTAGTTTATTTGCATTCTCACCAGCATTTGGTGTTGTCACTATTTTTTATTTTAGCCTTTCTGATAGGTGTATAGTAATATCTCATTGTAGTTTTAATTTGCATTTCCCTAATGGCTAATGACATTGAATATTTTTTATATGCTTATTTGCCATCTGGATATCTTTTGAATGAAATATTTGTTCATGCTTTTTATTCACTTTCTAATTGGATTGTTTGGTTTTTTATTGTTGTGTTTTGAGATCATATATTGTAGATATGTATCGTAGATACTATTTCTTTGATGGATATGTGGTTTACAAATACTTCCTCCCAGTCATAACTTGTCTTTTCATCCTCTTAACAGAATCTTTTGCAGAGAAAAAGTCCAATTTGTCAGTTTTTCCTTTTTATAGATTGTGCTTTTGGTGTCAAGAACACTTTGCCTAGCCCTAGATCCTGAATATTTTCTCCTATATTTTTTTTCTAAAAGTTTTATAGTTTTACATTTTACATTTAAATCCATGATCCATTTTGAGTTAAGATGTGAGACTTAGGTTGAGGTTCATATCGACCTATGGATGTCTACTTGCTCCTGCGCCATTTGTTAAAAAAGGCTGTCTTTACAAATTGCTTTTGCACAATTGTCAAAAATCAGTTGGGCATATTTGGATGGGTATATTTCTAGGTTCTCTATTCTGTTCCATTAATTTCTGTGTCTGTTCTTCTGCCAATATCACTCAGTCTTAATGACTGTAGGTTTATGTTGTCTTGAAATTGGCTAGACTGTTTCCTCCCACTTTTTCATTCTTTTTTACAACTT
>NW_007786748.1:0-2604 GCF_000696425.1 Galeopterus variegatus
GTGAGGAAATAACTTTTGGCATGCAGTAAAAAAATTTGTGTAAAAAGTAATTTATTTGTGTGAATTTATTTGTGAGAAAATAAGTTTTGATCTGCCTTCATGTTTCAAAAAAAATTTAAAAACTGGTTAGAATTCACACAGATCCTATAAATACCAGAAAACACTGTTCCTTGACAGTATTTTTTTTCCCCCCACTGCCTACTAAAACCTAGGACAGACTTTGATATATACTGATTGCAAAGGAGATACTTAGAGTGAATGAATGAATGAGAGAACACATAAATTTTTGAAAGGGAAGAATGATAGATTGGTTAAAAGAGGGGACTCTGGAGTTACTGCTTGGGCTCACATACCTCCGCTACTTGCAACTGTATGCTCATGGGAAAGCTTTACCCCTTGAGTAACTTAGTTTCCCCATCTGCAAAATGGAACAGTAATGGTAGTAATCAAGAATACTCATTTAGGATATTTGAGGAAAAAAGGCAAGAAATAATAAAAGAGATGCATTAAAAATAACACAGTGTACTTTTGAGAGATGCATTTTAGTATAATACATTAAATATTGCTATATTACTGGCACAACATGGTTTTAATTTGTTTTAAAACAACTTTTCATTTAAAACTATATTTTATTTCCAAAACAATTATTTTATTGTTTGACACTTAATAGTCTTTATCTTCTATATATTGTGGAAGAAATTTATTGATAAACAACACTTATATAGCACTCACTATGTGTCGCATAAAATTTTAAAATACTTTACAACACTTTTATAGATTAAAATAGGGGCTTAAAGAATATTTACAATGAGAAGTAAATTTGTTCTGACTGGTCAGACATCAGTAATGTGATTTTCCTATTGGAGGCACATAGTAATTACTGAGGAACAAAGACCAAATCAAAGAAAATAGGGATTTTGAAAAGATTTACATTAAGACCACTTTATGTCACAGATTCTGACACTCAAAAGAAATTAAGCATAAGAATAATCCTATGACAGTGAAAGGCACATGTTCTCAAAGAGATTTTTCATCAAAACATCTTGTTAGATATTGTTAAAATGTACCCCAGACATACAAAATGGGTTCCCCGTGGCTAGAAAGAGATGCTCTAAAACTATCAAACAGAACCAAATGGCCATAGCAGAAAGAAGGGTTAGACATGCATTTCCCTGCTTACAAAATATACGTATGTTACTGACTACCATGGGGCTTTTGTTTCTTATAATAAAGCAGAAACCATCTCCTGGAAGATAAGATCAAAACAGTTGTGGCTGGAAAATTTCCCAACTGACCTCCACACAGATCACCTGGCTGCCAGTGACCAACCCGCACCTTATTTTTCAGCTCTGCTACAGCTCCTATTAAAAAAAGAATAGGCGTCACAACATTCTCTCTCTGATAAGTGCTAAAATCTTGAAACGAGCTTTGTTTGGCCAGTTCATAGAGATTGCATACTAACTGCCTTTTGTACCCTGTAGTTATCTTCTGACATCAGGGGCCAAATTCCACTTCATTTTAATATTAAATCTTCAGCCTAAAGTGAACTAGGGACATATGTTACATGTACCTTTACCTACTGCCCACGTGCATGACTACCCTCTTAAATATTCATAGAATTCCCCCGAACCTGCTAAATATGTATTTAAAGCTGACTCTGCAAGACATAAAGACCATTTTCCCCTCCCTCCTTAGAGTGTGAACTTTCAGTTTTACCCAGTTTGCACTTCCCAGATCTGCAGATTGCCTTTATTTTTTCTTTCTTTGGAAATGAAGTTTCTCTTTTTTTCTCCATAGATCTCATGGTTTCTCTTGTTAACAGTACTTACGTCATCAATGAGAAAAATCTAAAGTATAAATATCTCCCTAGAGGAAAGCCATACTCAACATAAGTAAATGTTATTAGAATGAATAGTCATAAAAAGGGGAAGGAGGTTTCCTCTGAAAATGCTGCATGGCTAACAGTTCTGACCACCTCTGTGGAGGGACATACAGGATTATATCACCTTGGCAATATAACAGTTTCAGATTTTCAGAGTGATGAGATGTATACAAGGTGAGAGATGTTGCTTTGTGTTGCTTCACCCACCCCATGGATTTGTCACCCCACTTCCCCTGGGTGAAGGAGATGCAAAGGATTATTCAAAGCCCATCTCTTCTGAGCAGTGAGAAGCCCCAAAGTGGTTAACTTCCCTGGGAACGCTCCCTCCAGCAAGAGGCAACCCTTCCTCAGGAAATTTACCACGAATTGGGGTTCTCTTCCTGCATTTATTTTCCAGACCAGGAAGTTACAGGAAGAGAACATAGGTGGGGTTATAGTTTAACAATATAGGCTGGTAACTTTCAGTGAAACAAGCCAGATAACATTCTAGTAAGGCTATCAACAAAAGCTTGATCTTAGCAAACATTCCTTCTCCCTCTAGCATTTTTCCAGCAACTTAGATATCAATCAGTAACTCATCTGTCTTTGAGCCCACAATTTTGCTGTGCCACAAATCTTTATCTCACACCAGAGACTTATAGCCTGAGGAAACTTTCCTGTACTTGCAAGGTCAATATTTGAAACTGCAAGGCTTTGGAAAACCAGGCCCTGTGAAATACATA
>NW_007786749.1:0-486 GCF_000696425.1 Galeopterus variegatus
GGTTAGGGGGCACCTGGGGCAGAGCTGTGGGAATGGAGAGGCCTTGCCCATGGCTGGGCACAATCTGGGGGTGCCAGCTGGGAGCAAGGGGATGAGGCCAATGGAGGCTGGCATGAGCAAAGTAAGGAAGCACGGGCAGGTCACAGTGCCACATCCGAGGTCAGGGAGTGAGGTCCAGACAGGCTGTGAAGAACAGGGCGGGGAGGCTCTCAGAGCCCAACCCCTTGTGTTGTTTTTCTCCGTTACTGCGCTCCTTACTGCAAATGGGCTTCCTCTGAAGCCCGTGCTTCTCTGTCACCCTGTAACTGTGGCCTTTGTGCGGCTTTCAGCCTGTCATGGTGCTCACTCCAGCTCTAACCAGATAGCAAGGATCTCTTTTCAGATTCCCACAGGAAGTTGTTTTAATTTCTGAGGCCCCGTCTGACTGGCCTGCTTGAGTCAGATGGTTAGCCCTGGACCAATTAGATGTGGCCTGGGTCTGAAGTC
>NW_007786749.1:2337-2604 GCF_000696425.1 Galeopterus variegatus
GCTTTTAAATCCTCTGATCAGATGCTCAGAGCACCTGTGCCCTGGACCATGCAGTGTGGACGGGTTAAATGTCCTCGCCTCCCTGAGGCAGGGGTTGGAGAACTGACATCTTGCGAGAGCCATCCCTGCCTCTGGGTGCTGGCTCCATATGGGGTGTGTTGAACTGATTGGCCGAGTGCTGTGTCTAGCTGCCACACAGGGGACCAGCTGCTCTGAAATCAGATATGTTCAGCCCTTCTCATGGCAGGATCCACAGGCCCCCACAGA
>NW_007786750.1:0-307 GCF_000696425.1 Galeopterus variegatus
AAAAAATTAGGAAGAACACTAATCAATGAAAGTAAATACTTCTGTTATACTAATTGGGAAGCCACATGTTCCTTTGAAGTATTTCTGTCAGTTAACTTAGATGCTGATACTTCTTGCACTTTCCTCTCAAATCTAATGAACTCTGTCATGCTGCCCTTCTAAAAGTTATTTCTAAATTCTATAAAAATTTTTTCAATATCCCACAACGTTTGTACCTCAACATTTTCCTCGTGGGACTCTGTATCCTCCAACATATTTCTCAGTGATATTTGAAATGTCCCTAAACTTTATCTCAGAACTCTCAGGA
>NW_007786750.1:2376-2604 GCF_000696425.1 Galeopterus variegatus
TCACAGTAAGGGAGAGATTTAGAAGAAGGCAAAAGTTTGTTTCTGTGCAGCAAGCTATCTATGATGCCCCAAGCTTATCCAAGAAAAAGTAAACTACATTCTCTTCCTAACTGATGATTCTTTTGAATAATGACCCCATGTTCACTTTATTCATGTCATTCTTGAACAAGGAACACATTTTAAACTAGTCCTTACCGGTAACAATATCTCTTGACCTTGCAGGTTACT
>NW_007786751.1:0-210 GCF_000696425.1 Galeopterus variegatus
AATGATAAGTGAACAATTTCCATTTATAACCAGAAACAAGAAAAAATAAAACATAGATGGGTAAAACTAAACAGGGGTAAAATGATTTATAAAATAATCAATTAGTAGGGGACATGAGAATTTGCTTTGTCATTAATTACTAAAATTTTTATAAAATATTTTATATGTGAGTGTATGTTATTATATACATGAATTTAAGAAAATTGTAAA
>NW_007786751.1:2166-2604 GCF_000696425.1 Galeopterus variegatus
TCCCACATGTATGTACAATAAAATGAATTAAAAGAAAAAGATGAATTTGTCAAAAACATTGTCATGCTGGGTGAATATAAACATTTCAAAAGTTTAAACATTTCAAGTTAAAAAAAAAAATAAGACCCCAAATTTTCCAGGCAGAAAACAAATGGAACATTTCTGAGATTACTTTCCAATGACTTCTACAGAAATTTCCAAGAAAGGTCAAAATCCAAAGAGAACAATGATCTGGAAAGCCACTCCCAGAGAAAATAACTAAGACGTAATCAAGATCACACATCCCCCAAATGGAAGAATTTGATTTACACAGTGGGAGTTCAGAACTGCAAAGGACCATTGACTTATACGTTTCTTCTCTTATTCTTCCCTATTTCAAAGCTCTGCTTGTTATAATTATTTAGTCTGTGTTATGTGTATTTACACGTGTGTGTGTGT
>NW_007786752.1:0-350 GCF_000696425.1 Galeopterus variegatus
GATGGATGATGGATGGGTGGTTGTGTGGATGGATGATGGATGGATGGATGGTGGATGGATGATGGAAGGGTGGATGGATGTATAGATGGGTGGATGAGTAGGTGGATGACTGAGTGAATGCTGAGTAGATGGCCTAGATAGATAAATGCCTGGGCGGGGGCATGATTTGTTGGTCAAATGAACTGATGGATGATTGATGAATAGATGGAGGACTCCATAGTCCATTCTTCCTTTCCATCATCATCTACCCCACTCCTAATGCTACAAATGATCATGTAAACATATTAGGAACTTGCCATGACATTAGTTGACTTCTTGTAGAGATGCATCACCATTGTAGGAAGAATCCT
>NW_007786752.1:2382-2603 GCF_000696425.1 Galeopterus variegatus
AAGATTTCAAACATATGAACTCCTCATGCCTGGGGCCACAGAATAGCATCTAGGCTGAGAGTACAGGATTTCAGCTTCCCACTGACCCAGGTCCCTTTCCATAGGGCTATGTGAGCTTGGAGAAGTTACTTAACCTCTCTGAGGCTGTTTTCCTACCTGGTAACTGTGGATCTCATCACATGCCACCACAAGGATTAAATGACATAATATAGTGCTTGACA
>NW_007786753.1:0-2603 GCF_000696425.1 Galeopterus variegatus
GATGAGCTTGGTCTGATGAGTTTACTTAGATTGAAGAGCTTGGTCTGATGAGTTTAATTAGATCGATGAGATTGGTGTGATGAGTTTACTTCGATTGATGGGTTTGGTCTGATCAGTTTATTTAGATCGATTAGCTGGCACTGATGAGTTTACTTCGAACGATTAGCTTGGTCTGATTAGTTTACTTAGATCAATTAGCTCAGTCTGATGAGTTTACATAGATCGATTAGCTTGGCTCATGAGTTTACATAGATCGATTAGCTTTGTCTGATGAGATTACTGAGATCGATGAGCTTGGTCTGCTGAGTTTAATTTGATCGATGAGCTTGGTCTGATGAGTTTACTTAGATCGAAGAGCTTGGTCTCATGAGTTTAATTAGATGGATGAGCTTGGTCTGATGAGTTTACTTAACTCGCTAGGCTTGGTTTGATGAGTTTAAGTAGATCGATTAGCTTGCTCTGATGAGTTTACTTAGATCGATGAGCTTGGTCTGATGAGTTTACTTAGATCGAAGAGCTTGGTCTCATGAGTTTAATTAGATGGATGAGCTTGGTCTGATGAGTTTACTTAACTCGCTAGGCTTGGTTTGATGAGTTTAAGTAGATCGATTAGCTTGCTCTGATGAGTTTACTTAGATCGATGAGCTTGGTCTGATGAGTTTACTTAGATCGAAGAGCTTGGTCTCATGAGTTTAATTAGATGGATGAGCTTGGTCTGATGAGTTTACTTAACTCGCTAGGCTTGGTTTGATGAGTTTAAGTAGATCGATTAGCTTGCTCTGATGAGTTTACTTAGATCGATGAGCTTGGTCTGATGAGTTTACTTAGATCGAAGAGCTTGGTCTCATGAGTTTAATTAGATGGATGAGCTTGGTCTGATGAGTTTACTTAACTCGCTAGGCTTGGTTTGATGAGTTTAAGTAGATCGATTAGCTTGCTCTGATGAGTTTACTTAGATCGATGAGCTTGGTCTGATGAGTTTACTTAGATCGAAGAGCTTGGTCTCATGAGTTTAATTAGATGGATGAGCTTGGTCTGATGAGTTTACTTAACTCGCTAGGCTTGGTTTGATG
Source organism: Galeopterus variegatus (assembly GCF_000696425.1). NCBI lineage: Eukaryota > Metazoa > Chordata > Mammalia > Dermoptera > Cynocephalidae > Galeopterus > Galeopterus variegatus. The sequence continues at coordinate 1,074 of NW_007786753.1, forward strand.
AGTTTAAGTAGATCGATTAGCTTGCTCTGATGAGTTTACTTAGATCGATGAGCTTGGTCTGATGAGTTTACTTAGATCGAAGAGCTTGGTCTCATGAGTTTAATTAGATGGATGAGCTTGGTCTGATGAGTTTACTTAACTCGCTAGGCTTGGTTTGATGAGTTTAAGTAGATCGATTAGCTTGCTCTGATGAGTTTACTTAGATCGATGAGCTTGGTCTGATGAGTTTACTTAGATCGAAGAGCTTGGTCTCATGAGTTTAATTAGATGGATGAGCTTGGTCTGATGAGTTTACTTAACTCGCTAGGCTTGGTTTGATGAGTTTAAGTAGATCGATTAGCTTGCTCTGATGAGTTTACTTAGATCGATGAGCTTGGTCTGATGAGTTTACTTAGATCGAAGAGCTTGGTCTCATGAGTTTAATTAGATGGATGAGCTTGGTCTGATGAGTTTACTTAACTCGCTAGGCTTGGTTTGATGAGTTTAAGTAGATCGATTAGCTTGCTCTGATGAGTTTACTTAGATCGATGAGCTTGGTCTGATGAGTTTACTTAGATCGAAGAGCTTGGTCTCATGAGTTTAATTAGATGGATGAGCTTGGTCTGATGAGTTTACTTAACTCGCTAGGCTTGGTTTGATGAGTTTAAGTAGATCGATTAGCTTGCTCTGATGAGTTTACTTAGATCGATGAGCTTGGTCTGATGAGTTTACTTAGATCGAAGAGCTTGGTCTCATGAGTTTAATTAGATGGATGAGCTTGGTCTGATGAGTTTACTTAACTCGCTAGGCTTGGTTTGATGAGTTTAAGTAGATCGATTAGCTTGCTCTGATGAGTTTACTTAGATCGATGAGCTTGGTCTGATGAGTTTACTTAGATCGAAGAGCTTGGTCTCATGAGTTTAATTAGATGGATGAGCTTGGTCTGATGAGTTTACTTAACTCGCTAGGCTTGGTTTGATGAGTTTAAGTAGATCGATTAGCTTGCTCTGATGAGTTTACTTAGATCGATGAGCTTGGTCTGATGAGTTTACTTAGATCGAAGAGCTTGGTCTCATGAGTTTAATTAGATGGATGAGCTTGGTCTGATGAGTTTACTTAACTCGCTAGGCTTGGTTTGATGAGTTTAAGTAGATCGATTAGCTTGCTCTGATGAGTTTACTTAGATCGATGAGCTTGGTCTGATTAGTTTACTAAGATCAACGAGCTCAGTCAGATGAGTTTACATAGATCGATTAGCTTGGTGTGATGAGTTTACTTAGATCGATGAGCTTGGTCTGATGAGTTTACTTAGATCGAAGAGCTTGGTCTCATGAGTTTAATTAGATGGATGAGCTTGGTCTGATGAGTTTACTTAACTCGCTAGGCTTGGTTTGATGAGTTTAAGTAGATCGATTAGCTTGCTCTGATGAGTTTACTTAGATCGATGAGCTTGGTCTGATTAGTTTACTAAGATCAATGAGCTCAGTCAGATGAGTTTACATAGATCGATTAGCTTGGTGTGATGAGTTTACTTAGATCGATGAGCTTGGT
>NW_007786754.1:0-213 GCF_000696425.1 Galeopterus variegatus
AAAGGGGAGGGAAATGTGATGGAAGCAGGAGGAAGGAGGAAGGGTGGGATTGAGGCCTGTGGCACCCCCCACATTTCCATAGGGGAGACTGAAGGGCTTCCATTGGTGGCTTGGTCACTGCTGGGCTGGGGACAGATGTCAGGGGGATGTGGCAAAAGCCCTCGCCTCCCACCACCCCAGCTCGGGAACCCAGGGCCCTTCTTGCTGTGGCTT
>NW_007786754.1:2280-2603 GCF_000696425.1 Galeopterus variegatus
TCGGGCGGGAGCGCCGCAGCGCTTCCCAAGCGGCGCACTATCCAGTGTGCCACCGGGCCGGTCCCTATAACAACAAATATTAAAGTAACTTTCCAACAAGGCTTATTCTGAGCACTGTATGTAAAATTACAACCCCCTTGATCACCCCCAATCTGCTATGCTTTTTCCCATAGTACATGACACTTTCTAGAACATACGTAACTTATTCATTATATTCATTGTTGGTCTCCTTCCACTAGAAGGTACTCAGAGAACACCGGGTGAGGAGGGAGTGGGGCGCTGATGATGGTGTCTGTGTTTTATTCGCTGATGCACCCCAAGCT
>NW_007786755.1:0-499 GCF_000696425.1 Galeopterus variegatus
CTAAAAGGTTTTTTTAGAGTATATTTGAGATTAGACAGAATACAGATAGTTGAATGATTGTAACCATAAAAATAGGGTCATAATGTCCAAATTCCTGGAATATTCTTACTTACTGCTGCGGAAACCCTTCTCACTAGAACACCTGCAAAGTAAACTGACTAATTATTTTGCTTGGGTTCCTTTCTTCTATATTTCGTACATTATACAAACTTTCTGTTAGGAGGAGATTGCAATTAATAGCTTTATAACTTATCTTGGTTTACCTATATTCTATTTATCATGATTATGTCTCTGAGTCATCTTAGTCTCTGTGAGGAAGGCATAGAAATATCATAGTTCTATTACAATATTGTAAGTTTTTTATCGAATGATGATTTATAAGAATGTTAACCTGATTTTAAAGTGTTATTTTCTAGTTTCTTTTACAGGTCCTGAAACACAGTGGGAATTCTCTCCACCCTATGCATAACTGATGATCTAAACTTAGTATTCTTGGAGC
>NW_007786755.1:2297-2603 GCF_000696425.1 Galeopterus variegatus
AAACTAAATAAAAGGAAAGCCAAATGCAATAGCAAAAGATGTTTTGTTTTATTATATCTATATATATATATAAAAGAAACAAAGTTTTCAAAGTAAAACGAGGTGGGGTGACTGAGGCAAAATTTCAGCCCTAGTGAGAGAGGAGTTTGGAGCTTAAGTCACTCTGAATCCTGTTATAAGGTGAAAACTGGAGCAGGACAAGAATTTCCTATCAGAGGGTGGGGGAAACTGAGGAATGAAGAGGGGCAAGGCCCAATATTGCAAACATACTTTTTGGGGTGGAGAGGAACTTGTCTCTTAAGTGGA
>NW_007786756.1:0-421 GCF_000696425.1 Galeopterus variegatus
TGCTACTGATTTTTGTGTGTTGATTTTGTATCCTGCTACTGCACTGAAATCTTTATCAACTAGGAGACTTTTTTTGTGGTGGTTTTAGGCTGTTCAATATATAAGATGATGTCACCTGCAAACAGGGACAGTTTGACTTCATCTTTTCCAATCTGGATGCCCTTTATTTCCCTCTCTTCTCTGATTGCTCTGGCTAGTACTTCCAACACTATGTTGAGTAGGAGTGGTGAGAGTGGGCATCCTTGTCTAGTTCCTGTTTTTAAAGGAAAAGCTTTCATATTTTCTGCATTCAGGATGATATTGGCTGTGGGTTTATCATATATGGTTTTAATTATGTTGAGATATTTTTCCATCTATAACTAATTTGTAGAGAGTCTTTATCATGAACAAATGTTGAATTTTGTCAAATGCTTTTTCTGCA
>NW_007786756.1:2234-2602 GCF_000696425.1 Galeopterus variegatus
AGGATGAATATTCTGAGGTTGTTATATGGAATGGTCTATAGATATCTGCCAAGTCCATTTTGTCTAAATTGTTGTTTAGGTCTGTGTTTCTCTGTTGTTTCTTTGCCTAGATGATCTGTCAAATGTTGACAGTGGGGTGTTCAGGTCCCCTGCTATTATGATATTAGTTTCTATCTCATTCTTTAGGTCAACTAGTCTTTGCTTTATAAATCTGGTTGCTCTGACATTGGCTCCTTATATATTTATGATTGTTATGTCTTCTTGATCAATAGATCCTTTTATCATTATATAGTGGACTTCTTTATCACTTTTTTATGGTTTTTGGTTTAAAATCTATTTTTATCTGATAAAATAATAGCTACTCCAGC
>NW_007786757.1:0-973 GCF_000696425.1 Galeopterus variegatus
GCCCCCTGGCGTATGCCACATTTTCTCATCAGACAACTTTCAAAACAGAAATCCAGGTAAAATTTATTAAACATTGAAAGAAAGCAATCATAGATCATCAAACTCCATATGTGGGACCATTTTGTGAGCAGCAGAGCATCTGAAATCATCACACAACCATGAAGCTGGCCATACATCTCCGTTTCAAAGAATGGTCCACGTTTATTTACAACCCATCCACAATATCTTAGGCTCCACCTGTAAACCTCTTGTATATTTGATAGAATGTAGTTTAACTTGCTGATGGGAGAAATGGTCTCTCTTTTCAATTTAAGTTGTTATTTTCTTTGTCCTTGTCAAATGCACATCATTTTATAATTTCATGGGATATTTTCTCTTTTCTAGATTTAATTTTTTGCAGGGGATTGTAATTTGCTTTTTGGATAATATCTTCTTAGCTCTTCTCCATTCTCCTGCCAAGCTTCCATCTATCTTTTCACTTTTAAAAATACTAGACATTTAAAATCTAAGCTACTATTAGATTTATGAATATTTTAAAAATTGTGTTTTTAGTATGAATCCTTCCCAGTCCCCAAGATACAAGTCTAGTTGCCTACATATATTTGTAATACATATATTTTAACATAAAAACTTGTTGGGTTGTTTTTACTTATTTTAATTTTTTTCAGGTTTAGTGTGGTATAATTGACAAATAAAAATTATATACATTCAAGGAGTACAATATGTTGTTTTGATGTATGTATACATTTTGAAGTGATCACCACAATCAGGCTATGTAATGTATCCATCTCCTCATGTAGTTAGCCTGTGTGTGTGTTGAGAGGGAGAAAAGGTGATAGAATTGAGAGTTACATGGAACAAGAAAGATCCCAAATACCCAAAAAAATCCTGAGAACATAAATAAATAAATAAATAAATAAAGTCAGAGGTATTGCACTACCTGACTTCAAATTATATTACAAAACTATAATTA
>NW_007786757.1:1733-2602 GCF_000696425.1 Galeopterus variegatus
TGTCTCTTTTGATTTTCTTTTATGCGGCTACTAGAAAATTTAAAATTACACAAGTGGATCACGTTTTATTTCTATTGGACATTGCTGCCTCAGATGACTGTTTCCCTTTTCAAAGCTCAGGCTGCCTCTGCAAAACACCAGACTGCTGTACCGTACTTGGAAATGCAAATCAAACCACACTGAGATATCTCTTCCCAGTTAGTCTGTCTATCATCAAAAAGACAGAGAATAAGAAATTTTGGCAAGGAAGCAGAGAAAGAGTAACCCTTCTACACTGTTGGTGGGACTATAAATTGGTGCAGCCACTATGGAAAATAGTATGGAGGTACTTGAAACAACTACAGATAGAATTGCCTGATGATCTTGCAAGGTATATACCGCCCAAAATGGAAATCATCATGTTGAAAAGATACATGCACTCCCATGTTTATCACAGCTCTATTTACAATAGCCAAGAGTTGGAATCAACTTAAATTTCCATCAACAGACAACTGGATAAGGAAAATATGGCATGTATACTCAATGGACTACTACTCAGCCATAGAAAAGGATGAACTTCTGTCAGTCGCTGCAGCCTGGATGAGCCTGGAGAAAATTATGTTCAATGAAATAAGCCAGGCACAGAAAAAGAAATAATGCAGATGCTCACTTATAAGTGGGAGCTAATAAATAAATAAATAAATAAATAAATATAAAAGAAAAAGAAGAAAACAATTACAATAATATGTTCATTTTTCAGGAGAACAGGATTGTGATTACTAGAGGCTTGAAAGGGGGAGGAGGGGAGGAGCGTTAGCATGAAACTCACTAATAGACAAAGAATAATTATGTTTTATAATATAAATGTGTTAATTATGTTCATTTTGTCA
>NW_007786758.1:0-2602 GCF_000696425.1 Galeopterus variegatus
GGGAAAAGCAAACCAAACAAACTTGCACTGTTCTTTGCATTGGAAACTGGGATACAAATCTCACTTGCTATTGATCTGCACATTTTTTGAGCTTTGAGCTACGTGCTCTGGCATGGACACATCAAGGAAAAGCGAGCACCCTCAACACATCACTATAAACATGCTTTGAAAGCACTTAGTAGAGTCCTTTGGAGGCACTGGAACAGGGACAAATGCTTTTCTTTACTTCTGGGAAGACACTGGAACAGGGACAAGATGCTTTTCTTTACTTCTGGGACAGAGCCTCCAGCAATCAGCTCCCCTGGCCTGGTTGGCAGCCAAACCAGCCCAAGATAGGGCTGTCGGTCAGCAATGTACCTGTCATCTGCAGACTGCCTTGGCAAATGGAGTTGTGGGTTAGTGTCAGGGTGAAGCCAAACACCCACCTGTGGCCCGAGGACTGGGAGGGAATTGGAAAGTTACTCAGCCAAAGGCCAAGAGGACTGGGTCTCAGTCCAGAGTCGCCTGAGTCCCATCCACCCTAAGGGCAAAACACTCTTTTGGAGACAAACTGGCAGCATTCATAGACCAAAGGAGACAAAATCACTGACTCAGGGAAACCAGACCCTCTCTGGAGGGGCTCAGCCTTTTAAGACATGACTGGAACATTCTTGGGTGGAGCAGTTCACTGAAAAACAAACAACTTAGGAGTTCATTTCCATCCAAAACAAGTCTCCTTGTGAGGAGCATGGCCGTTGACTCCACGTCGGGTCTGTCCACACCTGAAGGCTTTTCCTGAGGCACCCTGGTGTGCACCAATTCCTGCTCTGCCCCTGATCCTGCCAATGCCTGCAAGCTGTCCTACCTCAGTCCAGATGGAAGCTGCCCTCCGAAGCAATCCCTATCTCAGTGCCCCTCAGGTGGTGGCCTGGACCAAGCATGGTCAGACCAGAAGGAGCAGAAGAGTAAGGTAGCTGAGAGAAATAACTTTGGAATCAGACACCTAAAATCCTGTTTCCACCCTTTTTGGCTGTGCAGAAGAGCAGACCTGCTCGATGAATGACCCCAGGTACTTCCCAGTGTTTTTGTTTCCTTACAACAAGGTAGAGGGGTCCCAGGACTAAGCCCTGCCAGGCCATCCCCTTCCCACACACACAACTGCCAGAGAAAGGGGCTGCACCTGATTTTAACTTCCCATGGGACACAACACAGCCAAGATCTCTGGGTGCCAGACAGCTGGCTTTCCCGGCCTCCCTCTGGACCACTGGCACCTTGTTGGGCATAACTTTGCGCGCATGCGCCCTGACGCGCACGGGCGCCAGTTCATGTGCTCCGCGGCCAGTCATCTCCATCCAAAACAAGTCTCCCTGTGAGGAGCAAAGCCGTTGCCTCCCTGTTGGGTCTGTCCACACCTGAAGGCTTTTCCTGAGGCACCCTGGTGTGCCCCAATTCCTGCCCTGCCCCTGATCCTGCCAATGCCTGCAAGCTGTCCTACCTCAGTCCAGATGGAAGCTGCCCTCCGAAGCAATCCCTATCTCAGTCCCCCTCAGGTGGTGGCCTGGACCAAGCATGGTCAGACCAGAAGGAGCAGAAGAGTAGGGTAGCTGAGAGAAATAGCTCTGCAATCAGACACCTAAAATCCTGTTTCCACCCTTTTTGGCTATGCAGAAGAGCAGACCTGCTCAATGAACAACCCCAGGTACTTCCCGGTGTTTTTGTTTCCTTGCAACAAAGTAGAGGGGTCCCAGGACTAAGCCCTGTCAGGCCATTCCCTTCCCCCACACACAACTGCCAGAGAAAGGGGCTGCACCTGAATTTAACTTCCCATGGGACACAACACAGCCAAGGTCTCTGGGTGCCAGACAGCTGGCTTTCCCAGCCTTCTTCTGGACCACTGGCACCCGGGCTTAGCACTCCAGGCAACTGAGCCCAAGATGTTTATTTCCTTGAGAAAAGCCACCCTTCCCTTATGTTCGGAAAATATTTTTTTATTTTTTTATTTTTATTTATTTATTTATTTATTGTGTGTGTGTGTGACCAGTAAGGGGATCACAACCCTTGGCATGGTGTCACCCACACCGTGCTCAGCCAGTGAGCGCACTGGCCATCCATATGTAGGATCCGAACCTGCGGCCTCCGTGCTCCCAGCGCCGCACTCTCCTGAGTGAGCCACGGGTTCAGCCCATGTTAGTAAAATATAATAATGTAATCAGGTCCCCTCGCCTTAGGCTCAATTGGGGGTGGTGCGGCACATTCTTTGTAAGAAAATTGTGTGTGGGTGGAGTTAGTGCGCATGTGCCTCGCTTGTCTGGCGTTGACTGCCTCATTGTCTCTGGCAGCTGCCACGTGCCCAGCCATGCTCTCCAACCTATGGCTTCCAAGGACCTTTTTGCTGGTTATCTAGCTCACAGACCTGCGTGTAAGGGGCCTGGTGACCCAGCCTGGCATGTGAGGGGCCTGGGGACACAGCCTGGCATGTGAAGGGTTTGTGACCCAGTATGGACAATGGGCTTGAGGGGTCTGTGAGCTCCTGACCCAGCCCTAGCTCAACAATTGGTCCAGTGGGTGCAGGATTACAGGCAGGTGAAAGAGCATGACACCTTATAAAAACAGAGATACTAAG
>NW_007786759.1:0-367 GCF_000696425.1 Galeopterus variegatus
GAAAGACATCAGGGGTGTGCATGTGCAGAGGACAGACCTCGTGAGGACACAGCAAGAAGACGGCCACCTGCCAGCCAAGGAGAGAGGCTTCAGGAGAAACCAGAGCTGCTATCACCTTGATCTTGGACTTCTGGCCTCCAGAACCACCAAGAAATAAATTTCTATTGTTTGAGTAAAAAAAATAAAAATAAAAATAAATTAAAAATTAAAAATTAAATTCAAAACTCCTGTATAACTCTCCCTAGCCCAGAGATGTACTTGAAGGGCCAGAGCTGGAGGGACACTGAGGAGCTGGGGATCCCTCCCCCCAGTGCCTTGTAAAGGGCCCTCGTTTACACATGTCCTCTTCATGGATGGGGACCTCAGA
>NW_007786759.1:678-2601 GCF_000696425.1 Galeopterus variegatus
GGACAGAGGCCCCAGCCTTCCTGCAGCCTTTGCATTTTAGAGAGAGTTTCCTGAAAACAACTTGGAACCATAAGTGGGTAATCAATTCACAGTTCTTTGGGCCAGACATGCCACAAGGACTTCCTGTCTAGCTCCAGCTTACAAAGATCTATCCTTGGCCTTGCCAGAGATTCAAAGGAGACCCCCAGCTAAGAACCCGGAACCTGGAGAGTGAGACCTGGCAGCTCCAGACAGCCCCCACCTTGAAGGGCCAACAAAGAACACCGACCGTGGATGGTGCCCCAGGACCAGCTCAGGACAGATCCCAAACAAGGATCAATGCTGGCCCAGAACCCAGCCCCAGGGGGAATCAGAACTTGAATGGGGCCAGATCTAGCCTGGGGCCAATGTGGAACCCAGGGTCAGACATTGGAAACCTAATCCAGGCAGATCCAGGACTATATCTGGACTTGCTCCAGACCTGGGCCTGGTGGCCCAATTCACCCTTTACTTGGGAGAAGTCAGGAATTGCCCAGGACCCTGAAGGGGTCATGATGGCAACAGATCTGGAACCTCATCCTGGCCAGACGCAGGCCTTCTCAGTCCTCCAGAGAAAGGGGAGCCCACCGTCCTGGGCCTGCAGAATTTGGGTTCTGCCTGCCAGCTGCACTGACACTGCCTCTCCTTTCTCCGTCCAAACCTCCCCTCACCTTGGCTCCAGACACCCAGGATTTATTTAAACTCCATTGCAAGTGCAATGAATGTAACCAAGTGCCCACGGTGAAAAAAACAAACAGACAAAAAAAACCTGTGTACCTCCAACCTCAGTGTTCAGTGGAAACCTGCTGTATATCATTGGCTTCCCCCACAGCACGAAAGACCCAGCAAAAAATTTTACCCAGTCAGCATTTTTCTACCTGACAGTGTTAAATAGTAAACTGACCACAAAAATCAGTTAAAACGGATCGGAAACCAATGTACATGGATAACCTATGCATCTCATTTTAACTTAGGTCATATAGATGCACCTTTTTCTACCAATCTTCTGAGGTGGGTCGAGGCCTTTTGGTTTCATATGGGTCTAGTGGCTGGGGTTCCCTACTATTCTTCTTGCATAAAACATCTCCATAAGGAATCTTCCATGGTTTCTAGAACAGATTTATTAAATTGCTGTAAAAACGTAAAGACATCGTAAAGCATATTTGAGTTCAAAATCCTTCTAGGTTTCTAGTTTGCTTTCCAGTGTTTGATCTCATCCATACCCAATCAATAGCATTTATTTTAGTGGCTCCTCTTTGGGTCTGTCAGTTTGGTTTGCATGAAAACTTCAGCTTGCCTTTTTTTTTGGGGGGGGTACTTCTATTTCATCAGTTTACATGGTATTTAAATTGTGGAATAACAATTACAGCTGGCATAAATAGGCTTGGGCAAAGCACAGCTGCCCCGCACTCCCTATGCAGCTCAGCAAATGGGTGCAGAGGTGCTGGGGCGTACCTGAGGCCAGGAGCCTCCAGTGTTCAGAGTGTGTTCAGTAGGTTTGTCGAGGGGATGGGGAGAGTTGACAGATGCTGAGTCTAGCAAGCGGGAGTGGCACTCCTCCTGAAATTTCATCCAGGGCTCTGTGTCTGGTGGTGCGGACCCACTATGGAGAAACAAGCACTTGGAGCTGATTGGACAGATGGTTCCCCTCCTTATTGCAGTATCAGTGCATTAATGATTGCCTGAGTGACTTCTGCTGCCACAAATTGTATGACTGATACCACACCCTGCTTGTTTGCCATTCTCCACTGCTTGACCCAGGACTAGAGGAGTTGGGGCTGACCGGAGACACTGGCCTTAGTGTGATTACTAAGAGCACTGGACTCTGCCATTAGGGATAAACCTTTAGAGACTACTTACTGGCCTCTGTATCACCGGGCAATGATCAATCGACATCTTTCTCAA
>NW_007786760.1:0-2601 GCF_000696425.1 Galeopterus variegatus
AAACTTTTTGTTTTAAGGTACCCTACTGATACATACTATTAAGTACTACCTTAAACAGATGAGATTATCCCTAACAATGTAATTGTTGTTATCTGTTTGTGTTTTTATATACTTCGTTGAGTGGGAGAAAGAATAATAGAGTTACATCTAGTGAGATAAAAGAATTACAAGTGGGAATATGTTGCACAAATAGATGCCCAATTGGTGGCAGGAAAAAATTATTGAGAATGACTATTAGAAAATGAAGATACTTTGTACCTAAGCACTTACTAAGTTCTGGTATTGAAAGAGGAAAGTTGGGCACCTAATATATGTTGAACTGTGGCAGGCATTTTAATAACAGTTCATAATCACTACATTCCAGGAAAACAGTCACTCTACAGTATCTATTCGTCACCTTCTGTATGCTAGGCATTGTGCTGGATTCTGGGGATATAATAGCAAGCAAAATAAAGAAGAACTCTGCACTCAGAATGCGCCTGAGAGCATACAGGGCAGGCAGCAGGCAATGACACTGAAGAATGGTGGGTGCTAAGGAAAGAGGAAGGAGCAGGTGCCCTGGGAGCAGATAGAAAGAAGTCTAGTCGTGATATGTGGACAGAGGAAGGATTCCTGGAAGAGGGAATGTCTAGGCTGAGACATGGAGTATGAACAGGAGTAAACCAAGCAAAGAGAAGGAGGGGTTTTTGAGACATAAGAAGCAACATCTGTAATGGTGCAGAAGTAAGAGCAAGACTCATATTTCTCAAGAACTAGAAAAAAGTGTAACACAGCTGTTTTAGCCACACTACAGGGCACAAAATCTGGCTTTTCTAGAGATTGCCTAAAGTGTAGGGGAGTTAACTCCCTGTAAGGGCAAACTTTATCCTGTGGAAGACAGGAAAGGGGAGGGAGGGACATGGACTGATAAATTTCTTCTCTATCCCTCTCTCTAGAATAATAACAATATGCTAAAATTTATTGAGAGTTTAGTATGTATCAGATACGATTCAAAGCACTTTAAACTTATTATCACATTTAATCCTCAAAGCACCTCAAAAATCCTAGTATATGCACAGAGAATATAAGTGGTTGCCCAATGTGGCACTTCTATTATGTGACAGAGCCAGGCTTTGAACTGAGACCTGCTGCAAGCAGAGCCAGCTCTCACTGTTCAGTCAGGTGGAGGCTGGGCTGACTGCTAAAAAAAGATAGTCTGATTGGTTTGGTAACTACCTGTGAAAAATTGCACTTAAGAGAAGTAGATGGAAATTTCCAATCACTATTACAATTTGTAAGTAGTTGATAAACTTGGTCTTGTGATTTTTTTCCCCTTATGTTCTTGAGTATAGGGTTGCAGTTTCAGTGGTTCCCTAAAGTGTGTGCAGTAAAACACAGCTGGTAACTGACTTTAACTATAATTATTGGCCTCTTACCAGTATTTAAAGATGCATTGCATGGATCAGTGCTTTGAACTTTGCTTTTTTGGTTTTTATCAACAGTGTACCATTACTTTTCCAAAGACCTTTTCTTCACCTTTATTTAGATCTTACAGCAGTCTATAATTACATGAAACTAAAAATTCTCTCTGGATTGATTTCCATAAATTACAAATATGTCATGCGTTATGTTACTAGACAAAAGGTCAGCAAACCAATTTGTTACACCAGTAGCACATTTACTGGAGCTTGGACAATGATCCATTTGTTGAAAACCTTTTGGTTTTAACTCTTTAGCCCAAATTTCAACTAAAATACAAATTGTGTGTAAAATGGAATTTAAATGACTTATTTGTAATAGAAAATAGCATGGTTTTGAATAGGCAGTTGTGAATTGGTATTTGCCTGTAACACATCTATTTCTAATTTAATTTTCTGCTATAGAAAATAAATACATGGTATTTTGCAATGTCCTAAATATGTCAATTCCAAACTAATTCTATTGTCAATATAAAAACTAATTCCACTATATAAAATTATAGGTTTAGTAAAAGGAATAGTAATAGCTTAGTTTTATCTGAAAAATAATGAAATATTACACATTATGCAACTTGAAAATTAGATTGGATTCTTCCAGTGCCTTAAGAGGTCCTTAGTAATCAATTAAAAATGAATCCAATAAATGGGGTTTAAGTGGAAGGAATGAAGTAATTAAGTTTTAAAAGGGAATCTCTATCCTGTCTGGCAGTAGCTTTGTTAGAACAATATTCATCACATGATTCTGATATTACTCTCTTCTGCAGCTGTGAACTCAAAGATTTTTGGTCCATCCTTTAAAATTTTCTTTTTTCTGTTTTGAAAACAGCAGAACTTTCATGTCTACAAATAGCATCACGTTTTTCAGTTCTCCTTGAAATGTTACAGTTCTCATTGACTTCCCGTCTGTCTTGCCCCATGATCCAAAAGGATGTCAAGTCCTGCTTTTCTAGTCTCTATCATATGCTTTCTAGCTCTCCTATGATTATTCTCCTTCACGCACCAGCTACCAATATCAGAACTCCATTTCCTCTCATTTTGATTATTAACAGGCTTTTCCTGCCTTTGGTTCATAATACACATTGAATATCAGGTGATATTTCTGGCACGTAGCACTATTCATGTCATGCCCTTTCTCAAAAGCATT
>NW_007786761.1:0-330 GCF_000696425.1 Galeopterus variegatus
CTTTCACCTTTTCACCTAAAGGAAGCACGTTACAGCTTCTCTGACATATGTGAATTGCCAGAATCACTACTCTTGCAATTTGGGGACATGATGAAGTAAAACAATGGTTCCTTGAACACAAGTTCAACGATGTCATGGCAATCAGCCTGGTAACTGAGATGGCTACTAAGTGACTAACCCCCTGGGGGTGGGGGGGGTAGGGTGTCATACAGCATGGATCCGGGGTAGTGTGTCATACAGCATGGATCCGCTGGACAAAGGGATGATTCACATTCCAGGTGTAGCCATGCAAGATTTCATCACAGTACTCAGAACAATGGTCAATTTAAA
>NW_007786761.1:2188-2601 GCF_000696425.1 Galeopterus variegatus
GCTCTTGCTGATAGGCAGAGAATGCCATCAAGGAAGAAATATGGACAGTATGTGCTGCCCAGTAGCTCCTTTTAATAATTTTATCTTTAGTATCACTCCAATTCCTCCTTGAACTAATGACATTTCATTAAGAAAAATTCTTAAAACTCCTATCCTTTATTTTTCCATGAAAAGCTATGAACAGTAAATTCTACTATTTCACCACTATGTTCATATTTTTAAGGAGCCCTATTCCATCAAGATCCTCCCTGAAAAAATAGCAGGACTCTATAATAATAAAATTAAACTAGGGAATGAATGCTGTGTATTCTTCCTCATTCATTGAACCAATATTTATGGGTCACCTCTCCCACTTGTGATTCTAAAAGAAGACTCTTCTCTCTTGAAGCTTAAAGAGTCATGGCTGGGAGACA
>NW_007786762.1:0-237 GCF_000696425.1 Galeopterus variegatus
CACAATGTGAGATTTTTAACTTCCAGCCATGATGGAGTAACTAGGAGAAGACTTACAACCCCAGAGTAAACAAGCAGAAAACTGAACACAGAAAAATATTTTTGGGCAATGGGCAACAAAGGATTATAACACTTGAGAGACAGAAAGAAAAGTAGTAAACCCAGTAATTATCTTGGTTTTCTGCCCGAAGGCACTTTATGGACTACTGTGCAGGGAGGGGGAACCCAAGCAAAGTGT
>NW_007786762.1:2321-2601 GCF_000696425.1 Galeopterus variegatus
AATTTGAAGGTAGACTGTGTTAAGTTAAAGAGCAAATATTTATTAAAAAAAAAAAAAATCAGCAAAGAGGAATGGCCACTATGCTGAAAGTGGAGATAAAAATGGAATGCATCAATAATGGTATCTTACTTTAATGAAATACTACACAGCAATGAAAAACAATGTACTGCTAAACTTACTCATCAACGTAGGTATCTTAGAGAACACATGGAATAAATGAAACTACTCAAAAATATTTCACTTTTAAAAAGTTTAACAGCATGTAAAACTGAACAATATA
>NW_007786763.1:0-2601 GCF_000696425.1 Galeopterus variegatus
ACAGTTATCTCACCAAGAGCCCAGCTACCGCATGAAGAAAACTTGGATCAATTAATATTTTAAGGGCCGGGGTTCAGATCCCACATACGGACTGGCCGCTCACTGGCTGAGCGAGGTGCGGGCGCAACACCGAGGTTTGCGATCCCGTTGCTGGTCCCGGTCCGGTACGGGCGCAACACTGAGGGTTGCGATCCTTTGCCGGTCACGAAAAAAGACAAAAAGGAAAAAAAAAAGTATTTAAAAAAAAAAAATTAATATTTTAAAATAATGGCAATTGGGCAAGACAGAGCACGGGCTTCGGATCTCCCTGTCGTGGAGGTTACCCGTTTGTCTCCCGTGGTCTACAAAGAGGGCACAGCTTTGACAAGCACAGGGAAACCATAGTCGGTAAAATACAGGCACCAAATTAGACAGAATCGAGATTTTTTTGTATTTTGTTTTTGTTCTTTCTATTTGGTTCATAAACGTAACATGTGAAAGCTAAATCAATTGCTCTACAAAACAGAAATCTGACCTTTTTGAAAAAAATCTCTTCGTGGAAAAAAGAGCAACAAAAGAAGAGAACCAGCATGGGATCACACATCACAGTCTCAGTTGCTGGACTAGGGGGACCAGAGTCCTCAAGCAGAAAAGATGAAGTATTGATGGCCGGTGGGGCAGGTCTGTTCCCTGCACCTGCGTCTTCATCCCCTGTACAGGAGGCATTCCCAACTCCCACTCCACACCCACGACAACTTCCCACCTCATATGGAATAAACAATTTTTGGAAGAACTGTCTTACTGAGATCGTTTGCCGTAATTGTCACTGAAAAAAAATTGTCATGGCCACCCTGCAGAGGAAATGGACCTTTACATAAGTGCAAATGAAATTTGAATGTCAGAATTATTCACTGTTGCATTAAAGCATGATGCACATGCTCAGAGTTGAAATGACTCTTTCTCTGTGTCTCGTAGTCTTGAGTGGATTTTCCTCAAAACATGATTTGCTTCTATTGTAACAGATGGGGAAGTCAATATTATATATAAGAGATAAAAGATAAAAAGCAATATCAGCTTGATTTTAAAAGGTACTGCAAAAATCTGCTTATCAACATCCTTCTCTTCTAAGTGTTTGGGTAGATAATCTCAATTTTTAAAAAGGAGGCTTGTCAATTTCTTGCTGTAACTTCTTAAAATATGAAACAGGCAATGGTGGTTCATATCAGCCTTTTGAATCTTTTTGTTCTTTTTTGTCCAGTGATTGTCAAACCCTACCCCTTCTCATACTAAAATACGTAGAGCAGACTGTTCTATGTAAGTTAAGGGTGACGTTTTCAGCATCATCAGATGCTTCCTGCAACAACGTTAGCTCCTGGCATGAATTTCCACAGGAATTTTCTTTTGTATTTACAGAAATAAAGTATCAAGCTTGCTTTTTGCTAATTGCAAGTTCCAAGGAGGACAAAGAAGCTAGCTTTTATTATCAGGAGACTTTCCAATCCTGCTTCACAGAAGGACAGCAGACTGAAAAGGGATCCTTTTTCAAGGCAGAATGTATGGGGTTGGGGAGACAGTGAAATTAACTTCTTAATTCCAGTGATGCTTGTTCGGGATCAGAATGAAGTTTGCATCCCTCTTGAAAACTGCAGATAATCCACACCTTTGGTCTTTTATTGGGTGCTATAGCTGCTGTTAATGGCATGTTTGGATAACTCAATCTGTACAAAGAAGAAGGTAACTGCTACTGCAGAACTGAGTCCAAGCAAGACCAGAAGAACCATCTGGCTGAGCCCAGCCCAGATTTCTGACCCACACAACCATGAGTTAAATAAGTGGTGGCTGTTTTAAGCCATAAAATTTTGGGACTGTCTGTGAAAATAGCAGAAACTGACTGATGCAAATATATTTAAAGATTCTAATTGTCTTTATTCTGAGTATTCAAGAGTGGTGATTTGAAAATTATTTTCCAACTACTCAAAACCAGCAGCATTTTCAATAATTTGAAAAAATTTGGCTGCTCCCTCTGCTTCCACCATCTTGCAATGTGAGACCCCTGGGTACTGTCTCCACCACCAGATAGACTTTGGACTTCCCAGCCTCAGAAACTGTTACCCCACAGCCTACCCGGCAGCAGCTCCTGCCTACAATCCCAGCCTGTACCCCACCAATATCCCCAGTTATGCGCCAGGTTGCAGAAACAGCCAAGAGAGTCAAGATGGTGATGGGTCTGGAGCAGGGGCGCCAGAAGACAGCATGAGCCTGAGAGGTGTGTGCTGCGCTGCCAGAGTGCTATTTGCATTTCCAAGAGCAACAAAAAAAGAATAAGTCTTTGATCAACTAATCTACAACTATAAAAAAGCAACGACAGATTCGAGGTTTAGGGCTGACATTAAAGAAGATTCCTGGGAGCGCCCAAGCCATGCCGCAGGACCAAGTGAGCAGCCCAAGGCAGCGGCAGCTAGGATGACACTGAAACAGAGAGGGAGCCGCTCGGCCGGCCCAGCTCTGTGAGTGACCCCCAGCCCAGCCCTGCTTGCAGGGCAGATGCCCGTCCAGCATCCGCCTGCCCCACTAGGCCAGTCACCGGCCCAGGGCTGCCTCCATTTTCTCGGGTCGGGGAGG
>NW_007786764.1:0-2601 GCF_000696425.1 Galeopterus variegatus
CGAGGGTTGCGATCCCGTTACCGGTCAGTAAAAAAGATAAAAAGGAATAAAAAAAAAAAAAACATATTTCAAAATAATACTATCATCTGCAATCCTTCCTACCATATCTTAAGTTTACAACAGTAATTGTGTTAATCAGCCCCAAACTGCTAGTGCTAGATAGTAAAGAAGCAACTGAAACACAAGATACTAAAGAACTTTTCCATTTTAAACTGACTTTACTTCGCTATTTTCTGTTTACTCAGATTCACCAGAACTCAATAGTACATATATATGTCCATTTTGAAGCATCAGCTATTTTATCTGTGTGTTAAGAGGTGGGGTGGAGGCAATTGCTTTAGAAATCAAAGAAAATATAGAGGAAAAGTAACAGAGAAAGCCATCAAATTTGGACATTAAGACCATATAATATTTCAACAGGACTTTGTTATTGAAAGTTATGGTTCTTTGCCCCATTTGTACTCATGTATCTGTGTTTCACGACTATCCAAGAACAAACAAAAAAACCATGCTTGTTACCAAAGAGATCATGTAAATACACCTGTCAAAAAAGTCAATGGGTGTCACTCTAAAACACTTACAAAAGAAACATATAACTTCCTATATAAGGTGAATTCAAAATAAATGAAGATACGTGTGCTAAGTGGGAAAAGCAGGAATGCAGAGAAAGCAATAAAGTGTATTCTACAATGTCAATAAATTCATCTGCATTGTAAAAAAAAAGTCACTTATTTCCATAACCTATTTTATCCATGAAAAGATGTATGAAAAAGGGGGATCGGAACTTAGACCTTATTTTAGTGCTTGAGCTACAATGATAAACAATCTGCAATTTCATTACAGATATACATAAATGTTCTACCATTTTCTTACAATCAGCCATATTCTGCACAACTCAACCTAATCCAAGTGTAAAACTTGTTAACTAGATGAGTCTTTGACATTGACCTGACTTTCTCATTGATGTCAACATATCCTCATTTAGATGATGGTAGATACAAGCTATTCAGTCTTGGGAAATGAAAACTGAACTGTTGCACTATGTCAAAGGAACGACTTGTGGCCAATACAAACTGCAAAGGACTTTTAAGATTTGAGTTTAAGGAAAGCATAAAGCGCCCTTAGACAATCTGCAATGAATTTATTTCTATAATTAGGCTAAAGGGTTACTTTTCAACCAAACTTCCAACTGATACACACACGATGAAAAATCAAGATGGCTATAATTAGAGTAAACCAACTGTTCCTTATTTTCTGAATTGATTGCTCTCCACCCCTTATTTCTTTGTTCTTTAATCATAACCAAATGTTTTTCATTTTTCCTTGTTAGATCTAAAGATTGAAGCACAAAGCCAATGTTACCCATCTTGGATATGTGATCCACTGGTTATGTAGACACTAAACTTTAAAATAGAAATAGTAACATTTTATCATTCATAGTCTAGAAGCTCTAATAATCACTAGTACCTATAACTAAGCACTCGTTAATTATAAAATGTATATATAGTTCTGTTTTCTTGCTCCTGTAAGTGGATCACCACGTTTTTATTTAGCCTTTTGCAAAAGCTAAGGCAATGAAAAAATACATTTTGCCTTTAGTCTCTAAAGAAACTCAAATTCATGTTGTTAAATATTTGGGGGCTGGCTGGTTAGCTTGCTTGGAAGCACATGGTACTGATTAACACCAAGGTCAAAGGTTCGGATTCTGCACCAGCCAGCTGCCAAAAAAAAAGAAAAAAAGAAGTAATTCTAGTAAATATAAAAAAGCAAAAATAAAGACAAAAAATAAAAATATTTCAATGCAGTTTAATGTTACCTTATTTTTCACATATACCAGAATATATATTTATATTTACGATACATTTTATATTTATACACACACACACACACATCCCCACATACATGTAAATGATCATTTTGGAAATCCATTATTTAAAAGATTTACAGAGGTTACAATCCACACCGAGGTATAAAAAGAACTGACAGCTAATTCTACTATCTGATGTCATTTAAATTTATTATCATAGCAAACAGATTTTCTTTTTTATGATTCCGTGATTTTTGTTTACTATATTTTGCTATGCACTATGTGCTTTAATTCTCCACCCCACTCTGTACCCATAGATACTCTTTTACTTTTAAAAACAACCTCCAATTTTGCAAATAAAATCCAAGAATACAATTGTTTCTAACCATCCAGACATAGGGAAAAGAAAGGCAAAAATTATACATCTTCTTTGTAGCTAAAATGCTTTTTCCTATATTATGCAATTTTTCCATACTTAGCCAATTTTCCCTAAGCCCACCTGATTTCCCATCATTGTAAGACCAAAAATGACAACTGCTTTATAAAGGATTTGATGTTTACTTGTCAGGCTAGGGCTCACAGACCCTTAAAACCCATTGTACAGACTAGGTCACAGACCCCCTCATATGCCAGGCTGGGTCACCAGACCCTTCATGTGCCTGAGTCACAGACCCCTCATGTGCCTTCTGGGTCACAGAACCCTCCCATGCAGGTCACAAGCTAGGTAACTGGGAAAGATCCCAGGAACCATTGGCAGACAACAGGAGCTCAGTCCTCAGCTTCCTCAGCAGCAG
>NW_007786765.1:0-200 GCF_000696425.1 Galeopterus variegatus
TATCAACATGCAGAAGGGCAATTATAATGTGTATATAGCAATACAGATATGTAAAGTACTGAAAAGCGGGTAAAGTTGAACTTGGACATATACACTAAAACAGTAATACTCAAAAATGATTTCATAGAATCAAGAGGCTCAAGAGTTGACAGATAGTTATTAGGGAGGAAGGGTATTTTTGGAAGATCACCTCCCATGAA
>NW_007786765.1:1969-2601 GCF_000696425.1 Galeopterus variegatus
CACAGCTAATAAATAATATAGCAGGGTTTTAAATCCATAGCCCATCTTTTCAACAGCTATATTATGCTGCCTTTCTACACACTGCATACATATTAGTGCCAGTAGCTACTTCTATTTTATGTTACTATTTTTATTTTAATAATTTCAGTTAACTTCCATATTAGAATTATATTCAAAAGATGTGAAAAACTATTTTCAATTCCTTCTCTATCAATCAGTAACTGGACTCAATTCTCACTTATCTTGGGCCTGGTATACAGCTATAAAGCAGCAGCAGTGTTCTTGGATTTGATTTAACAGTCAAGTACAACAGACACAATAGGCTTCATCTAGCACCAAGTTTACTTAGCATTATGAAAAAGGATATAGGGCACACAACAAAATACCACACTTGGCAATAGGTAACAGCATGGCAAAAGACTCCAGAGCATGGCTTCCAACTGCCCCACTCACTCAGGACTTAGAATGCACACAGTCAAAAGAGGCAGTGCAGAGTGGATGAAGACAACCTTATTTCAGGAAATGCATCTGCTCTGGGGCCCCTTAACCTTTTATACCTTGCTCTGATTCTCTGGTGCATCAATACTGGTTAATTACTACTTAATAAACCATCTCCACAATTAGGTACAGGT
>NW_007786766.1:0-2601 GCF_000696425.1 Galeopterus variegatus
CATGAGGGAAATGAGGCAATGGGACCTCAAGTGGCTTGCCTAAGGTGACAGTGGAGGTAATAACCAAGCCGGGATGCAAGCTGAGGTTTGTATGACCTTGTCCTTAACTGTTACTCACTCTGCCTCTTTGATAGTAGAAATCTCTCCGATCTCCCTATATGTTTTATTATGCTCTGTTTGATGGCAACATGACTTAGAAGTAGTTGCTTTACACATGCCTGTCACATACTAGGGACTCAATTTTAAAAACTTAAAAAAAAAAAAGAAGTAAAAAGACAGAACAATCACAACAATTCCTTGAACTCGTTAAGACAAGTGTACAGATATGATGTTAATGGCAGGGAGGGGGAAGAGAGAGGGAAAAGGAGGAATTGGTAAAGGGACACAAAAATCAACTACATTGTATATTGAGAAATTAAAAAAATCAAAAACAACAACAAAAAAAAACCGCTTCATGTTCTTTTGAAATTGTTCCAGTTTGGAGTCTTATTTTCCCTACTAGACAGCAGGCACCATAAAGGCAGGATCTAGGTCTTATTTTCCCTTGGTCACCTCCTACTGAGTCCAGAATTGTGCTTTTTAAACATTCATTAAATGAAAAATGAGTGAATTAATGAATAAAAGATCAAATGAATTGTTATATGACTGAATAAATAAAGATTTTTTAAACTAAAATGTATAGTTCAAAACTAGAAGATAATTTCTTAAGGTGTCATTCAAGATTGCCTTTGAGAAAATAGTGTCACTGAGTTTTTTCATTTTTGCTAAGTGTGTATGAGTGTGTGTGTGTGTGTGTATGTGTGTGTTTCTTTAATGAAACTTGGGGTGCTTGGTCAGTGCTCAAAGTGTTGTGGCTGCTTCAAGATTATCATATTCAGGAGAGTTTAGTTGGACTAATTTTCTCCTGGAATTTAAATGTGGATGCCTCCTTTAGGTATTGTAAGTGAGGTTAATGAAACGTTAACTTCCAATCCTGGTTGGGACCATTTATATGCTAATTATTAAGCAAAGACAGTCTAAGAAACAAATATGCAACTGCACTCCAGGCACTTTTAAAAAACATTGTCCTTATGGTCACTGCTTTTTCTCAACTTATCCAGTTATTCCCTATGCTAGTTTTCCCAACTTAGATTGCACTGGAAGGAAAGTAGCTTGTCTGACTTCCTTCCTCTATGACATTATATAGTTTACTTCAGAATATCCCACATTTTGTATGAGAGTAAAACAGAGGGAAATACTGGGTGCATAATGTTCTAAGAATCTGTCATATAAATAACACTGAATAAACAAACACTATGTATTTGAGCCTTGATAATGATCACAATCATGTTCATAATCATGATTATTTTGCTTTTTAGCAGGTGCCTTTATTTAATTTAATATTTTTAGGTACCCATAAAAAGCATAATACAGTATTTTCTCTATATCTATGGTTTTGCTTTCCATGGTTTCAGTTATTCATGGTCAACTACAGTCTGAAAAATCAAATGGAAAATGCCA
This sequence comes from Galeopterus variegatus, assembly GCF_000696425.1. Classification (NCBI taxonomy): domain Eukaryota; kingdom Metazoa; phylum Chordata; class Mammalia; order Dermoptera; family Cynocephalidae; genus Galeopterus; species Galeopterus variegatus. The sequence continues at coordinate 1,501 of NW_007786766.1, forward strand.
GAAATAATCCATATTTTTTTTTATTAAGAATATTCATGAGATGCAAAGCTAATTGTCACTCCTCCTGTCCATGATGTGAGGGCCAGATTCATACTGGGGGCATACCCCTTACCAGAAATTACTTTTGTTGAAATGAGTGACATTCTGAGGAGTGTGGTGAAATCTCGTGCCATCCTTCTCCATCTCACCCAGGCTGAGAATCATTCCTTTACCCACCGTCTCCATGCTGTGTAAGTTCCCTGCCCATTCATCATTGACATTATCTGCTCCTGATATCCAATCATTGACATTGGAATGGCTCAATGATCCAGGATCCCTGAAGCAGATAATCCTCCTTCTGACATATCAAATGCGATGTTGCAATGCCTACGTCATTCACCTCACTTTGGGATCTGAACCTGCAGCAGCAGTGCTCCCAGCGCCACACTCTCCCAAGTGAGCCACGGGGCCGGTCCTATATATGATCTTTTAAGCCTTATTGTAGTATTTGAATGCCTTTGAAGCAGACTCCTCCTAGCATCCCTTACACACAAATACACAACAGTGCATCCTATTTTATGGACTAAAAATTGGAAATTGAGGTTTACAATGTATAACTTCTAATTTGCTGAAAGTCATATAATTATTACTACAAAGTGGTAATTATAGTTATAATTAATTGGTACATTTCACTCTCAGTCCAGTACTTTTTCTAACACAAACACTGTAATTCTAAAGCATCAGAGACGTCCTCATGGGTTGGCACTAAACATTTAGTGTTGGTGAAACACTGATTTAAATTTACTTTGGAAAACAGGAATTCACTTTTCTAAACAAACAAACAAACAAAAACACCTACATGTGAAGTACCATTTAGCTAAAATGTTAATTGTTTTGGAAACTGTCCACGATACATGAAAGATAAATCTTATTACGCCACTTACATAACAGACAGGTATATATGTATAGAAAAAAATCATGTATATAGGGTTGGGTACTATCCCCATTTCGAGGCATCCAGGGTGGGCCTCAGAATGTATCTTCCACAGATAAGGGAAGTTTACTGTGTCAAATATACTGCAATGTCTCTTAAAAGAGATGTTCTATTGAATGATTGTTATT
>NW_007786767.1:0-2601 GCF_000696425.1 Galeopterus variegatus
CGCTCCCACCACGGCGTCTCCACCTGCGCTGTGAGAACAGCCAGTGCTTCGTTATTTTCATGAAATCTGGAGTTCTCCACCTTTCCCCTCCAAACCATGGGCTTAACCATCCACCCATTTCCCCGGGGGAATATTACACACCCGAGTGATGATTTCATTCATTTTCCTACCAGGAGATGATGTGGAGGGATATTAGAGAAACCAGCCAGGGCTGGGAATTCTTTGGTTCTTATTTTCAAGCATTTATATGAGCCTAAATTTATTGGATCCAGCTAGTCACCTAACAAATGAATGGGATTTAAATAATATTAATCAGTTCAATAAATGGAAATGTACTGAGAATAGGTTAGAATAGAGGCCATTGGAAATTAATTTGGCTCATGCTTGTCTCTCCAAGTACCAGAAAGTCTAGACCTTGGAAGAATGTACTTTGCTTTTCCATTCTCCCTAATCCCATTTCCTGGTTATGGTAATTCTTATCAGGTTGAAGTTATTGATCTCCATTCTGCAAATGGCCATACAACTAAGACTTTAGAGAAGGGCTTCTGACCGTGATCTATTCCACTCTCCCTCACACAGTTTCTCCTCCTAGAGCTGAGAGCTGTGCTGGTCCAGCCACACACTCACAGTGCTTTCTGCTTGTGGCCGGTGTCACACGTTTGTGAGACAGTTGGCCGGGTGGAAGCAGACAGCCCGCACTTGAAGAAGGGTGACGAAATCCAACTTCAGGCCGTGGTTCATTCACAACCGCTGAGGCTTCCCACTAACCTCATAGACTCAACGCATTCTGAAGGGACTTGATAAGGCATCATTCAATGCACGATAACTCCAACAGATAGTCACTAACTTTCTGGGATGCCTCTAGTGACAGGGAGCCCTATATCTCAGCAGCTGACCCATCCTTTTTTTTTTTTGACAAAATACAAGAGTAACACTCTTCCGGTGAAGAATCCAATCCTAACTTCTTTAATATTCCTTACTTATGGAGTTGATAAGCTTGACCATAGATTTGGAAATGGGGGATGTTTTGGGGGTGATTTGCTTGAGCAACACCTGACAGCAGCCTCTGTCCACTGCAGCAGAGAGATGTGTGACCAGCACAATGCCTTCACCATGTGTCCCCTGTGTGACAAGTCCTGTGATTACTGGAACCTCAGCTCAGCCTGTGGTACCGCGCGGGCCAGCCACCTGTTTGACAACCCTGCCACCGTCTTTTTCTCCATCTTCATGGCTCTGTGGGGTAAGTGGTCATCACAAGGCTTGCTTATATGGGTGGTATCTGTAAACGGGTGCAGTGACCAAACTCGAAAGCTTATATCTGTTAGTTTACTTACTTTAGTGTTTTTTTCATATCCCAAGAAGTATCTTAAAGACAATACCGCTTCTCTTTTTTACTCAGATATGTGAATATAAATAAGAATATCCTTCATGGCTTTATTTGTTTTCTCCTAGATATAGTCATGTTAACCCTATACAAGCCTCATGTATGATTTTTTCAAAATTTAACCAGTGCATGTTTTGAGAACCCCTAGAACATTTATAAGGTACCTCCAGGCACATTTACTTAGTCACGTAGAATCATAGATACCATCCAGTATAACACTCAGAGCAGGAGAGCGGCCGTGGTGGTTACAGAGTTAGCCAGTAGTAAAGGTGGCTGAAATCCGGCCTCGTGGCTCCAGGTTCAGTGCTGTTTTCAGGACACCATGCATGTGGACTATAGAGATTTTGTTTAATGCCAGAATGGTGTTTTCAATATTCCCTCCAAAGGGACTTGTAAAGGAAAGAACAAATAGTTCCTTCATTTTTCTCCTCCTCCCCCACCCACAGACTATCAGGGTAATAAATTCGCTCTGAGCTGTAGCTATCTGACCACGCATGCGCGTGGACGTGAACTCCTGTTCTTACAAACTGGAATAACCTGGAATGACCACCCCGTGTAACTGAACATTACTAAGGAGACACACCCATGTGTATTACAGAAGGGACCAGGTCAACATGTGTCAGCCCATTTGAGCAGCCATCTGATTTCTACTCATCGCTGAACATGCAGGCCCTTAGCTTTCCCACTGGACGCAGACTGTGATCCTGCTGCTCAGGCTGCTTGATTTATCACTGACTCCATGGGGCCTGGAGGACGTGCCAGGAGGGGCCCTGAGTCACACATCCTGAGCGTGTGAGAGAGTAGAGAGGGAGAGGTCAGTTCTCAGTAGTGTTGGGAGACTGGAGCACAACCTTCCTCTGTTCCCTGTAGGGACCTCTGCAGTGCCAGGAGGGGCCCTGAGTCACACATCCTGAGCGTGTGAGAAGAGTAAAGAGGGAGAGGTCGGTTCTCAGTAGTGTTGGGAGACTGGAGCACAACCTTCCTCTGTTCCCTGTAGGGACCTCTGCCTGGGTGGAGACAGAGCTTGACTGGAAAGGTTCCCATACTGCTAGGCCACCAAGGGAAGTTTCCAGGGGACACTCTATTCTCTATTCTCAGGGAGAGCAGCTGCTCCCCAGGAGCACCCGGGCAGTGGTCAGCACAACACAAGTTGGAGCAGGGAGTAGGAGGAGATGGAACTCGTGACCATGTGGCTCTGGAATTGTTCACGAGAAGGG
>NW_007786768.1:0-2600 GCF_000696425.1 Galeopterus variegatus
CACAATTCAATGCACTGTCACATCAACAGGGATGTGGCGAGTATCTACATTCACACCATCTATTTTGGTGAGAATTATGGGGGTAACCACTTTCCATCATCAGCCAAATTTATTCAATTTTCATTGGCTGGAAAGAGCTTTCCATTGAGGAATGCAATGAGCTGAAGATTATAGAGAGAGTCATCAGTTGGTGTAACTACTCTTTTTTGCTTTGGTGAGAAAAAGGAAGGAGGAAGTGGAATAGAATCCTCCACAATAGTATTCTTTGGTGCCAGACTTGAAAATGTATTTGAAACATTGCACTTAAATCTCAGTTTCTTGTCTAGATTTCTGTCTCAATCCTGCCTCCCATAACCAGAAAGTTCTGTATGGTCAGAGGCTTCCACTTTCTATACCACAGGATAGGTCATCCCAGAGAATCCAGCAGCCTTAATGACATAAGTTTTCAGAGCAATATTGGATGAATACGCTGAACGAGCTCCATTGGCTGGATGGTATGTAGTAATGTGCTTTAGACACTGGACAGTTCCATTAGAGACTTTAGCTTCCCTCTGTGCCAGTCATAGGACACCCTCATCAGCCAACATGATGTTATCTACAATGTCAACCATCACAACGCCCAGCTCTTTTGGTTTTTCTCCTTTGTTAAATCTTCCAAATTTTTCTATCATTCCAGCCACAAATATAGTATCCATTTCGTTGGAAAAGTTGGCTGTTTCCACAGTGTAAGCCAGTAATTGTCAAGCTTTTGACACAACATTTAGAAGATTGAGGGATATCTGATTCAACATATAAAGAACGCTAGTGACATCATTTGCATATTATCAGTTTTCGGTATATATCCCACTACCATGGATACTCCAAGTACGCTGTAGATATGCAGTAATGCCTGCCAACGTTCTAGGTCATCTGAAACCAACATTTTTGTTTAACACCCCCTCCAGAGGACAGTACTGTGCAGAGGTTTCTAATACCACAATACCAACAGTTCTTGTATTGTTCCCACATTTGGTCTGGACATTACAGCCCCAATTTCCAATAGATCCAACCTGAATATGAGAAATGATTAGGGCACTTGCAATCAATGAGCCATTGTGAATCATGTTCTTTTCAACAAAAATACCTTGCAATTCATCAATTTCAACTATTCATGCATCCTGATACCATAACACTTGCATGTCTTGGTCAATATACAAAGCTACGCAATGGAAGGCTGTCTCCTTCAAACACAACATGACATGAGAGGCAGTCATGTAGAAAGATGGTAACTCAAGCCGAGGATCACATGTCAACCATTCTTGCTTCACATCTGTGATTGGCTGTGCCTGCAATGACATAAGATAAACATACCTCGTGTTCTATACAGTGATGCTCCTCACCTTTACACAGCAATGAGTCCACAATATGTTAAAGTCACACAAAAGATATTCAGTCTAAAATTCTGAAGACTGTAAAGAGCCAAGATAATCAAAAGTTCCTTGGGACACTGAAGAAAACAAATTCCCTGAAAGGTTTAGCCCAGCAAGATTGGTAAGTCCTCGAAATATGTCTGCATTCAGACATCTATTCAATTTTGTCAGGCCCAATCTTTATAATCTTTATAACTTTGTAATAATGACAGTCCCCAAAAGGCACCTAGATCTATATTACTAATAAGACTGTTTCAGAGGTCCAATCTTTTGAGGAGACTTAACCCAGAAAAAGAGCCATTCATCAGCTTGGATGTTTTATTGCTACTCAGAATCAGAGTGACAGTTGGGCGGAGCCTGTCCAGGACAGGACCTGTTGTTGGGTGGAGCCTGGCCAGGGGCAGGACCTGCCTTAGCTCCAGGCTGCTGCACACCAGCACCCTCCCCCTGCTGATCCCTCAGGGCTGCCTGTCGTGCTTGCAGCTGGTGGGGCAGAAGGCCTGTGGGCCAAGGGACAGTGCACTGGCCTACCCAGCCACCCGGTGCTGGGGCAGGCAGGGGCACATCCTGGTCACCCAGAGCTTCATGGCAGCCAGAGGGCCTGCAGTCTTCAGCACCTACACACTCTTTCATCCTCTGGGGTTGTGCTTGGCCTCAGTCTAGGGGGAGCCCTGAACAGTTTAAAGGGATGGTAAAAATTGGGGACTAGGGATTGGTGGGCTTCTGTTCAGATACTATGACTAGACAAACAGTGATTGGCTGGGCCTGAGTCAGGCCGTATGACACGGTCAAGGGCTGATTGGTTGGGACTACATCCAGCCCACTGGTTCCATAGGTGGAGGATTTTCAGGTTTCTTTCTGTTGTCTGGAAGCTGTCTGGAGGGCAGGACCCAAATCTCTGCACATACTCAACTTACATTCTGCAAGACAACTGGTAAAATATCTTATAATAGAGAAATAGAACTATTTTCAGCCAATTTAATCAGTTCTCAACTAGTTTTATATGGATTAAGGTCAGATCAATGATAGTCCCCACTTTCAAGTTCAAGGAGATTTGGGACTGTGATTCAAGATGAAGGAACCCAAACAGAGTCCAGAAGTAAGAAACCAAACACAGCCTGCAGAAAACAATTAGAGGTCAATGTGGCTAACCCTTACAGGACAGGATACAATGAAGGAGAGAAATATGCA
>NW_007786769.1:0-2600 GCF_000696425.1 Galeopterus variegatus
TACCGAGGTTTGAAGAAAGCAGCAACAAAGGGAGCTGGAAGGGAGGCCCCCAAAACTAGGGACCCGAGACTACAAATTTTATAACCTTTATCCCCCTGTGATGGTTGATTGTATATATCCACTTAGCTAGGCTAGGGTACCCAGTTATTAGGTCAAACAGCCAGTCTAGATATTGCTGCGAAGGTAATTTTTAGATTTGATTAACATTTAAATCAGTAGACGATGAGTAAAGCAGATTACCTTCCATAGTGTGGGTGGGCCTTATCCAATCAGTTGAAAGCCTTAAGAGAAAAGACAGAGATCCCCCAAGGAAGAACCTCCAGATGCCTTTGGACTCAAGACTATGCTATCAACTCTTCCTGGGTCTCCAGCCTGATGACCTGTCCTGCAGATTTAGACTTACCAGTCCCCACAATCACATGCCAATTCCTTAAAATAAATTATCTTTCTATGTATACATTCTGTTGGTTCTGTTACTCTAGAAAACCCTGAGAGATACAACCCTTTGTTTTTTTGTTTTTGTTTGTTGTGGTTGCTTGTATTGAGTAGTCAGAGTTGAATATTCCAGATAGGGCTAAACATGAAGTGTGTACGCCATCACCTATACTTTTTTCTTGCTGGTATTAGTTTCCCCATTGGGTTGAGAGATTGACTGATAAGAGTAATGAGCAATGAAATGGCTCTGGCATGAAGCCTGCAGAGCACGGTGCCAGTTCTGTTTATCTTCAGCTGCTCTCTGTTCCCCATTTTTCCTTTTTATCTCATTAATGTCACGTTCAATTTGAGGTTGAGCTGTGCTGCACTTTGCTTGGAAGAAGGAATGTAAGCTTCTTTTATTAATGGGTATCGTATTGTCCTGACCTTTTCTTGTTTTTGCTTCTGAGGAAAGATGGCTGAAATTCTACAGACAGCAGTTCAAGATTTCACTTTTTGATTTGTTTCAAAGTGGAATAAACCTTATATTCTTCAAATTTTTGTCTCGTAATCAAACCTTCTCCAGTTCAGTACCGTTCAATAGAATTTTGTGTGATAATGGAAATGTTCTTCATGCTGTCCAATATGGTGGCTATTGAGCACTTAAAATGTGGCTAATGTAACTAAGGAACTGAATTTTAAATTTTATTTAATTTAAAATCATTGAAATTTAAATAGCCACAGAAGGCTAGAGGGTACCATAGTGCATAGCACAAATTGAGTTGAGGCTCCAATCATCAATTTCCATTTTATTTTTACTCAAGTAAAAGCAAGTCTCTTTTCATATAGAAACAATGATGTATATCTCACTAATATATATATAAAATATATACATATAAATCCTTACTCCTAATAAGTGAACTCTTGCACCAGCATCTTCAGCATCATCTCTGAGCTTCTTACATGTGCAAAATCTCAGGCCTCACCCTTAGACCTACTGAGCATGAATCTGCATTTTAACAAAATCCTCAGTTTATGTGCTCATTAAAGTCTGAGAATTACTGATACAAACCATCCACACAAAGTGTTTGTTCACAGATGGAGGTGGGGAAAGGCAGTGAGGATTTTTTTCTGAATTGCTTTTATGACTTCTGAGAACTCTCCCTACATGTGCAAGGGCATCCAACCCTGATTCTGGCATGACCTTTCTAGGGCAAGTATTAGACTCTCTCTAGGCATGTTTTTGGTTTTTCAAAATGTTACCAATGCTCACAAACTTCTGATTTTTCTCATGGTGGCAGTGGTAGGGTGAAGGAGGGTAGCATGTTTGAATATTAGGGGTTTCTTAAAATAAAAAATTACTGCTCCTGAATAAGTATCCAGTTGTGCTGTGTGATACCTTATGTGATGTAGTTCATTGATAAAATAATTCTCCAAAGTATACCTCAATATCTGCATTGGTTTTTTGCTTATTAGCAATCAAATCAATGATATCTTATTGATAGCATCAAATACAATGTTCAATGTTATATGTATTTGTGACTACTTGTAGACCTGACATTATCTTATCGTTATTTTGGGGAGTAAAAATTACAGCATATAATAGAGACTGCAGGTGGTCTGCTAGCCCACAATCTACAGCCACACACTTTTTAGGTTCTAAAAGCAATTCTGAACTACCAAACTTTTCTGACACTATGGTGGGTGTCATGTAAAGCAATTTAGAGCAAAACTGTCCTGGTTTTTTTAGGACAAATATCCAAGTAATAAGCAGTAGAGCATATTCACTTAGGGTTCTGCTGGAGCAACTTTAAAATGACACGTGCACAGAAGAATGTCACAGTATGTGATTTTGTATTAGTCCCAATCCTAGCACCTTTTTGTGTCTCTATCCTTTTGTTCGCTTTTCTTTCTGACCTACTTCTAATTCATATTGTCTTGTTACACTTTATGTGTCTTTGTAAGCTACTGGGGTTATAAGTGAAAATAAAACAGTTTGATTTGCATCAAAAGCCTAGATTTATTAACTTGGATCAAAATTAGGAATTGCCATCAGACCCATGAATTCATCCATTCTGTTACTTAGCTTAGCACATATTCTATGCAAATATTAGTGCAATGCTTCCCCCCCATAATCTCAACTGGGAGCAGATGGGGAGAAGACTGAGTTCCTCACATTGATAGGT
>NW_007786770.1:0-2600 GCF_000696425.1 Galeopterus variegatus
AGTTTGAGAGTTGGGCATCTCTCCCCATCTCAGCATCTTCTCTTTGCTTCCTCAGGGGCTCGATGTAGCTTTTCAGCCTCTTTCTGAGAATAGCTGCAGCTTGCTCAATGGGCATCAGGAGGTGACCCCGGTGCTCAGATGAGACCCTGCACTGGGGACACAAGAGCTCCAGGTCCCTCTCACAGAACAGGTCCAGCACCTGACTGTGCTGCTCACACAGGGCTTTCTCTTCCTGCCGTTTCCTCTTGCTCCTCGTGGTGGGAAGCTGCTTCACAATGTCAGTCATGTGGCCCAGCTGGGTGTTCCTCTTGAGGCTGTTGTCAGGGCAGTGGTGGAGGCAGACGGGACAGGGGAAGACGTCCTGCAGGTCTTCCCAGCACTGGCGGATGCAGGAGCCACAGAAGTTGTGCCCACAGTCGGTGGTCACTGGGTCCCTCAGGTAATCCAGGCAGATGGGGCAGCTGGCCTCTGCTTGGAGCTCCAGAGGCCATTGTGCCATGAAAGTTTCTGTCTGAAGAGACTCCTTTCAGTGGGTCTGCTTCTCCAGGAACTAGGAAAAGTGAGAAGCTGTGACTCCTCACAGCTGAAGGCAGCCTGAAGCCTTCCCAAGGTCCCAGGAATCTATCACCCCCCAAGCCTGTGTCTACTTCATTCCTTCAGCTCTAAATATATGGTCCGACGGCACCTACTGATCCCCTGGCACTGGATCCGCCTTTACTCAAATACATGCTTGGGTGTTTTGTCCTCTTTGTCAGGAAAGAGTCACAACTTCAAGAAGCGATAGAAATTAGCAGCCTAGCAGGGAATTCCAGACTGTTGGACACTTGATAGGTCAATTGACCAGGTTTCTTAAACATAAAATAATAAGAAAAAAATTACAATATATATTGACAACATATATTAAAGCTTTAAAGAGCATATACATTTATGCATGAATGTTTGTTTAACTTTTTGTCTGATTTAAACACACACCTGTAAAAAAATTATTATATGTCAGTTGGGATAGTGGAAATTTCATGATAAAAGACCATTAATTATTATGTCTGGTTATGATATTACGATCTGGTTATTTAGAAGTGTCTCTGTACTTTAGACATTCATCGTGCAGTATTTACACATTAACATTATATGTGGTGGAGGTTTTGCTTCAAAAAATGTAGATATAGAGAGACTGGGGACATTTTGTAGATGGGTCCATGGGGTTTATTGTACTAATTTCTCTATTTTCTATGCCTAAAATGTTCTCTAATAAAAGCCATTTTCTTAAAAGGCTCACCATAATTGTCAGCACGCTGCTGTTTTATTCCAGCCAAGCCAGCTTCTCTCTCACTCTCTTCTGTGTGCCTCATCTTGTTTTCCTTCCATTGCAAAGCTCCAGATCCCTCGAGTCTCCTTCTCTTTTCCTCATCACAGTTGCCCCAACTCAGCCCAACTCAGCCCACATTCTGCTTTCACTTCAGCCTAGTCTCCCTGCTTATCTCCCCTCATCTAATCCCACAATATCTCCTAAATTGAAATAAATTAGGTTTGTATCACAGCACGGCAGGGCATTAGGTTCCATCTGCTTATGCTATATGGCAGAACTCCTGGCCTGATCTCAGACTCCCTGTGTCATGGGGCTGGTTAGCCTTATCCCCCACTCTTTCAGGGACACAGGGAACAAGAACAACTGCCCTCACTTTCCCTTTTAATTTGGTGTGAGCATAAACACAAATGTAGATAAACCTCCTGGAACGTGTCAGTTCTGAACATAGAAGTTTAGCATGGCAGAGACTTCAAGAATTTTTTCAAACGTTTGCATTTCTCTTGTTTGAGTTAAATTTTTAATTTGCTGGTTATTATTTTTGTTTTGTTTTGTTTTTTCTGGCAGCTGGCTGGCATGGGGATTTGAACCCTAGACCTGTCACTGAAAACAATTGTAGACCCCAGAGTATGTATCCTTCTTTATGTGGGAACCGAACGCACCACTTCCACTGTGCGTCGTCAGTCCAAGCCCCCTAATTTCTTACATAAATACAGCAGTAGCTGTCCCGGGTCTCCACACCTCATCCCACCCTCTTACTCCCTGTGCTCCACTCCACAACGAGAATAAGCTTTTAGAAAGCAAATCACATCATTTCACTTTTCTGCTTAACACTGTGGTGCTAAGTACACCAATCTTCAACTTTACTCGACATCGCCAGAATGTTTCACATCGTGAATCCACTGACCGTCTCTTCACCAACTTACATAGAATCTTCTCTGTGTTCTCAGAGCACCTATGTCTTTCCCTATACTCTGTGAAAACACCTGTAGATCTAGACGTTGAGCGTATTTTTTTTCTTTTGGTAATTCTGTGTTTGAAAATATACATATTCTAGTGTTGCATTAAAAATGAATAAATGAATAATATTCATATCAGCACTATTTTAGTGGATCAAAAAAGTGTAAACAGAAACAGAACAGAAAGAGGTAATGAAGTGAGATGGGGTATAGTGGCAAATAGATCCACAGATGAGTCCATGTATTCGTCCATTTCTGTTGCTCCTAACAAATTACTTGCAAGTGGGTACTTTGTACAGGAAATTAAATTTATTGCCTACAGTTTTGGAGGCTGGGAA
>NW_007786771.1:0-2600 GCF_000696425.1 Galeopterus variegatus
AATGCCCTATATACCCAGTGAACAGTTATCATTCTGGGCAGGAAAAGATCCAGATTTTGTATGGTCTAAAGCTTATAAAATCTGGGAATTCATTTTTCAAAAAAGAACACAAAATTAGATATAATTTACTTAGCTTGATAAAAGAAATCAGTAACTTACTGGCGTTTCAGGTCCTTTGGAGACTCAGGACCCTTTCTTCTGAGGTCTCATTAGGCGATTTAGCAGAAACACTCCTGATTGCAGCCTGGCTTCTCCTGTCCAACTACAACCCTCTACTCATGGGGACCTGTGGAAGTGCAGGAACCTGAAGCTGAGGCTTTGGAGCTTCTCAGTAAGTTTGCCTTTGATCCTGAGGTCCTTCACAATCATCCTAGGGATTGCTTCTCTACTGATTTACTCCATCCTTTTGGTGGAGCACTGCTTCAGTAGTTTTGTGGGAAAGAGGGTGTGAGAGGTGACATTTTTGAGACCGTGCATATCTGCAAACTTCTTCATTCTATTCTCCCCCTTAATAATTTGCCTGGGTACAGAATACATAAAAACCCTTGGAACAGTGCCTGGCGGTAGCAAAGGGCTGTGGAAGGTTAGCTATTATTATTATTAAAAATTCTGGTTGGAGATAATTTTCCTTTAGTGTTGTTATTGAGAAGTCCAAGGGCATTCTGATTCCTGGTGCTTTGAATGGGATCTCTTTTCTACTTTGGAAGCTGTAGGATCTTCTCTTTGTCCCCAGAGTTCTGACATTTCATAATGGTGGCCTTTTGGTTCTATATCCATCCATCACACCGAGCACATGGAGATTCTTTTCAATATGGAAATGCATGTCCTTCAGTTTGGGAACTTTCTTCAGTTTTTAATTGATGACTCCTCCCTTCTGTTTCCTACTTTCTCTTTCTGTAATTTCTATTTTTCAAATGTCGGGTTTCCTGGACCAGACCCCTAGTTACCTTTTTCCTCCCTATTTTCCATCTCTTTTTCTCTTTGTTGTACTTTCTGGAAGATTTCCTCAAATTTTTCTTCCAACCCTTCCACTGAATTCTTAAATTCCAAGAGCTTTTTTTATTGATGAGTTAGACTGTTTCTTTTTAAAATAGCATCCTGTTCTTGCATCATGGATATAATATCTTCGCTAATCTCTCTGAAGATATTAACAGTAGGTCCTTCCTCGTGGCCTGGTCAGATTTCCTTTGAGAAAGTTTTTCCTAATCTCCTGTCTAGGGAACAAAGCCATGGCTGCCAGCTTCCTGGGATCCAGGTTGGGAAACAGGGTTGGGGTGTGTCTCAGCATTCATGGTGTATATGTTCACTTCTTCGCCTGATTTGGGGAGGAGACCCCTGCCCTCAACTGTACCTGTGGTCTCCCATTTCAGTGATCCTGTTTTATCCTCTCCAGAGAATGAACCTCTAATCTTCCACGGGAACTGGGGAAGCAACCCAGGGACCTAATAGTTTTGATCTTAAACATCTTCCAATTCCTTCTCCTTATCTTATACCTCTCATTAAAGGAGGTACATGAGCCTTTTGGGGAGTCTGCTGGTTCTCCTCTTTCCCCACATCCACATCCAGCGGAGGGTGCAGTTTTCTTGGGTTTGCTGTAGTTACCACCCGACCATCTGTTTTCCAGCTTCCAAATGCTGTGCTTCTGTCTCCTCCCTCATTCTCCTCGCCTTAGTGGGTTTATGCCTTAAACAAAATCTCTTTACTGTAGTTTTAGTGAGGTCTTGGAAGGGAGTGATATGAGATGCGTATGTTGAATCTGCCATAATTTTCAGAGCTTCTGGTCTTACCTAAGCTAGTAAGCATATTAATAATTACAGACCGTGAGAGCTACAAAGGGAACAAACATGGGGCGCAGACAAGAACAACAGGCAGGATGACTCAGACTTACAATGCAGATGTGTGCCTTTAAAATACGCATCTCACTGCTGTGTAGTGTACAGGACCAAGGGCAGAGTCTGGGAGACAGTGAGGAAGCCACTGCGGGGAGTGTGCTGAAGGATGGGGTGGATTGGAAAGGTGACGGCTGCAGAGCTGGAAGGAGCCTTAGGACACAGCCTGTAACCTCCAAGAGGGCAGGCACCATGTCCATTTCGTTCCCTGATGTGCAAATACCCAGAGCTTGACATGGTCCCTGGCCACCACAGACATTGTATGAAATGCTTGTCCAATGGGGATGGGGGCGGTGAGAAAAAGGGAGGAGTCAAGGATGACCTTCAGGTTTCCCCTCCTCCTAGTGTAGACCTCAAAAGTCAACTAAGAGCTGAGGAGTGTGTAGCCAAAGGGAACCACGGGAGGTCTGGGAGCAGGTTAATGACCAGTAAGAGCCAGTCATTCCCTCTACTTTCTGGCCTGTCTTCCACCACACTCTGGGCACTCGGGCCTTCTTTCTCAAGGAGTTCCCTCTGCCTGACACTCCCTCTCCCTGGCCCCACTCCCTCACCCGGCCATTCCACACCCTGTACAGGCCTTGAGGGCCATGGGCTAATTCTTACACTGTTCTTTTTCTGCAGAACTCTTACCACAGTTTGCAATTGTGCAGCCACTGATGGGTTCTGGGTTTAATGTCAGACTACCCCATAGGGCGTAAGCTTCATGAGGAG
>NW_007786772.1:0-415 GCF_000696425.1 Galeopterus variegatus
ATGCATCTGTATGTATATTATATACCTATACTCTCATATTTCCATAAATGATGTAAATTTCTCTCATTTATTCAAATATTATTTAATCTTAATTTCTACCTTATATTCTTAAAGGGTTTAAATGGATTATTCAATGTTTATATTAATGCCATCAATTTTGATAAAATACATATATCTATATGGGTAGATGTGTAAACTCTACATTGGTCAGTTTTTGCACAACAACGATTGGTAATCAACCAAGTAAAACTCAGAGCCTTCTAACACTAGTATATATTTTCACATTCATGGAGTTTATTTTAACAATTATCTGGCTTATGAAGGTGGGGTGGTCTGCTGTAGGGCAATTAGCTTGTCTCCAGCTTATGCATTGGGATATTCTGAGGCCAATGCTGAAGGACAAGGACTACCAAGA
>NW_007786772.1:2394-2600 GCF_000696425.1 Galeopterus variegatus
ATATAGAGTTGCTCAATGAAGAGCCCTCCATGAGATTAGGAAATCAGAGGAGGAGGATTCAGTCCTTTCTATCAGCATCTGCAGGCTGATACACAAGCAGATGTGAGGATGGGAGAATCAGCTGATGATGTGCTACAGACATCGGAGAGAAACAGCACCCCCGGCCCTAGGCTTCCCAGACAGGTTTGAGTGATATAGGAGGTGCT
>NW_007786773.1:0-2600 GCF_000696425.1 Galeopterus variegatus
CTAATAACCACAGTTCTGTTCTCTCCTTCTGAAAGTTCAAGGTATTATTGTGTTTGTTGTTTCTTTGCTTGCTTGTTTCTTTCTTTGTTTCTTTGCTTTTTTCTTTGTTTCTTTGTTTTTTATGAGTGAGGACATGCAGTATTTCTCTTTCTATGCCTGGCTTATTTCACTTAACGTAATATTCTCCAGGTTTATCCATGTTGCTGTGAATGGCAGAATTTCATTGTTTTTTATGGCTGAGTAGTATTCCATTATGTATATCCTTGAGTATTTTTATTAGAAATCATCAATAGTCAAGCAATTTGTTATCCGACACATCTGAAGCATTACTATACAGGTTTTCCTAGGAACTTTCAAAAAATATATGCTTGAATTATTCTCCCACATTATTAATATCAGTAACTTTGCTTTAAAATAGGTCCCCCAGATGCTGTGTATGTGTCCAGAATAACTTCACCATCCACATTCAGGGAAACAGTGAACAGATCAGGGACCAGCTTAGCTTTTCTTCGGAAATAGTGAACAGATCAGGGACCAGCTTAGCTTTTCTTTTTTTTTTTTTTTTTGTCCTTTTTGAGACCGGCCGCACCAGTCATCCCTGCTCACAGGGTCTGTCCCTTTTTGTCATTATACTTTGCACAAGAAGTCTCTCTGAGCCTCATTGACACCTTGGGTGTGTCCCAAGTGCTCAGAGTTGCTCAGGTTTTCTATGTGATGGTTTTATTAACATGTTTTCCAAGTAGAGGTTATTTTACTGCCATACATCCATCAATTACTTTCCCGATGGCTGACTTAATATACATACTAACCCTCCTATTTCCTTTTCATATGGCCTCTTCCCTTAAAGAGCCGTGATTATGTGCCAACACAGTCTCATTTCTGGGCTCTGTTCTCTCAACCTGTAAGTGGATGCAATTGAATTAAATAATTTCTACAGTTATTCTCAATTCTAAACATCAGTTTCTCTTCTTTTATATTTCTTTGGATTTAATTGTTCAGCAAAATTGTCTCTAGTTTACTTATCTTGTGATGAGTTATTTTCAAACTTCACCATAAATGCCATACCATTTACTGAGTGAGTGTACCAGGCACTGTGCTAGATGCTGCATAGATGGCATCTCCCTGTTTCATGACAACACTGTCACAAATGTTCTATTATCAGTCTGGTTTCACAGATGAGGAAACCAGAGCCCAAGGATTCAAAGCTGGTTAGTAGGTGAATGAGGTTTGCTGGGAACACTGTATCCCACTCCCCCTGCTGGGAGGCTCTTTGGAGCTGGGAGGGGTGACAAGACATGATGCTGTATCTGGGGGTCCCTGCATTATCAATCTTCTTATTATTTCCTTCCAATAAAAACTCAGCGGTGCTGCCTTTGTGCTTTCTGTGTCAGCTTTAAGACAGTAGTACAGACCTTTCTCTAGATGGAGGACAAAGCTTAGCTCCTGTTTCCCTATTGTTGCTTTTCAGATTTGCTGTATATAAAACACTAAAGACTATTTAATATTAACATATATATTTCCAGATATTTTAAATGAGAGTAACATTTGCACATAGTTATAAACAATCAAATAGTATAGAGGAATCACAAATAGTTAAAAAAATCTAACAGTACAGAAAGAATTATGACAAAAAAGTAATAGTGTCTTGCTCTTCCCATCCCAAGGTGGGTGGTACCCAGGAGAATCACTTATCACTCACTTTTTAAAAGAAAGACTTTTTTTTTTTTTTAAGTAATAGACTTTATTTTTCTAGCAGCTTTTGTTGTACCAAAAAATTGAGCAGAAAGTACAGACGGTAAATGCCCCCCCCCCGTTTTTTCAATTGCTAACATCTTTATATATGTGGTACATTTCTTATAATTATGAACCAATATTGATGCATTATTATTAACTCAGTTTTACATTAGGGTTTCCTCTTTGTGTTGTACAGTTCTATGGGTTTTGCCAAATGCATAATGCCGAACTTCACCATCACAGTATCATACAGAATAGTTTCACTGCCCTAAAAATCTACTGTGTTCCATGTGTTCATCTCTTCTTCCCTCCCTCCTCCCCTGAAACCCTGGCAAACACTGATCTTTTTTTTTGGTTTGTTTTTCATTACCTCAAACATTTATTATTTGTTTGTGTTGGAAACATTCAAAACTCTTTTTTCTAGCTAATTGAAGCCATACAATAAATTGTTGTTAATTATAGTCACCCTACAGTGCTATAGAACACTAGATATTATTCCACCCAGCTGTAATTTTGTATTACCAAACCTTCACTATCCCCCCATCCCTTCCCCTTTCCAAACTCTGGTAACCACCATTAAAGACTTTAATTTTCAGAGCAGTTTTGGGTTCACAGAAAAATTGATCAGAAAGTACAGAGGGCTGGCCCTGAGGCTCACTTGGGAGAGTGCGGCGCTAGCAGCGCCGAGGTCGTGGTTTCAGATCCTGTATAAGGATAGCCGGTGTGCTCACTGGCTGAGCGTGGTGCTGACGACACTGTGCTGAGGGTTGCGATCCCCTTACTGTTCAGGGAAAAAAAAAGAGTAAAATAAATAAATAAATAAATAAAAAAGAAAGCACAGAGATCTGCTATGTCTCCCCTGCCCC
>NW_007786774.1:0-511 GCF_000696425.1 Galeopterus variegatus
CTATCACCAGCCTCATCTTTTTAGACAACCCTCCAGAGAAAGCTATCTAACTCAGGAATCCTATTATTATTCCCAGTTCAAAATTGGTGGATAAAATGCAAACTCCTTACAAAGACATCTGTGGACATTTATAACTTTCGCACTTCCTGCCTCTCTAGCCCCTTCTCACACTAGTATTACATTAGAATGTTTGGTTTTTGTAATGTTGAACTGCCTATAGTTCCATGAATGTGCCATACTATTTAAATCATGGTTTTGCACACACTGACTGCCTGGAATTTTCTTCCACTCTTTGCTTAACTAGAAAATTCCTATTCAGTCTTTAAAACAGAATTCAGACATAATTTCTGATGGATCTTGAACATAACCGGTGTCATCTTGGACGTGACTGGCCTCATTTTTACACACACTGAACACAAATACCCACCAGCTTTTCCCTTACGAGAAACATTGTGGTTTCTGAGAATTCTCATGGGTGCAACCTTCCACCTGATTGCATCTGCCAGCCTTA
>NW_007786774.1:1947-2600 GCF_000696425.1 Galeopterus variegatus
TGGCCTCCAGGGAGACATTAAATGCAAACACCTTGTTTTCTACTGCAATCAGGTTTGGCCTGAATACAAACTAGACAATGGATCCCAGTGGCCAGAAGGTGGCACTCCCGATTTAGATACTCAGAGATTTAGACAACTTTTGTCACCAAACGACAAAGTCGGAGAGATTCCTTATGCTCAAGCCTTCTTCTATCTTCGTTTGCATCCTTCTCTCTGTCAAAACTGTCCTACATCTCAAATTCTCCTAGCTCACACCTGACCTCCCCTTCCAGACTTGGATCAATCTTTTGATCCATCAGACCACTCTGTTCCCAGACCACCTCCTTATGCTCCAGATCCTTTACCAGCCCCTCCACCTTTTCCCTCTCTTCTCCACACCTGGTCTCCAGATGCTAGTCCTCAGCCACCCAACCCCTCCCCTTCTCCCCCTTCATCAGGTGACAACCCTGCCTCAGCTCCAGCTCCTTTATATCCCCTCCATGAAGTGGCTGGGATAAAGGGAACTGTCCAGATCCATATCCCCTTTTCTCTTTCCAATCTTTCCCAAATCGAAAAATGACGGGGATCTTTCCAGTCCAACCCAGACACATATCCTAAGGAATTCAGATATCTCACCCAGTCTTATGATCTCACCTGGCATGATGTTTTCATGA
>NW_007786775.1:0-2600 GCF_000696425.1 Galeopterus variegatus
TCTCAGTGAGTTTTTCTGGGCCCTGGTCTCACCATGTCTTTAGCAGCTCTCTGTCTCCTGGATGAAAGAGGTACAGAGGTTCATCTGCTGAAAAAGCTGACCTTGAAAAGGCAAACTGATTAGACTGCTTAGAGTTTGACGCAACTGTTGTACATTAGCTTTCAGATGCAAGTCACATTTTTTTCTAGAGAGGAAGTCACTAACGTGGAGGCTTGGAAGGGTCTCCCACATGAACTTTCAAAAGGACTCAATTTGAGTCCACTTCCAGGTGCCACCCTAATAGGAAGCAAGGCAATGGGTAATCCTTTATCCCATTTCAGATGAGTTTCCTGGCAATTTTGGCTAGAGTCTTTATTTAAAGTATGATTCATTGCTTCAGTTTTCCCTGGGGACTGAGGTCTCCATCATGGACATAGTTTACATTTGATTTGTACAGCTTCACTCACCTCCTGTATTATTGTAGAAATAAATGCAGGTCCATTATTGCCTTGTACTGTGCTAGGCAAGCCAAATCTGGGAATTACTTCTTTTAGCAAAAACCTGGATAAATCTGTGGCCTTTTCAGTTTGGGTGGTATAGGCTTCTACACATCCAGAGAAAGTGTCCACAAACACCAACAGATATTTAAAATTCCCCATAGTTTTGAGCGTTTGAGTGAAGTCTATTTACCAGTCCTCAAAGGGCATATCCCTTTGTGTTGTACTGCCTCCCTAGGTGGCATCCTCGAGTAATTCGTTGTGTAGTCCCCTGAAGATGGGGTCCTTTTAAGTAAGGCCTGACTAAATCTGACAAAGCATCATGGCCACAGTGAGTCTGTTCAAGTACATGTCTTATAACTGGGTGTACTAGGGCTTCAGGGAGTAATACCACTCGATGGGCATTCGTCTTCCATAGAGAGTTTGAGTCTGTATTTGTAAATTCTCATTCTTGAGTATGTTTCTCATCTCACTCTGTGTAACGGGGTTTAAAGTCAGATAAGGGCACATGTGTTATCAAAGTCCCCAGCAACTGCATGTCCTTGGGTTTGAGTCTGTATTTGTAAATTCTCATTCTTGAGTATGTTTCTCATCTCACTCTGTGTAATGGGGTTTAAAGTCAGATAAGGGCACATGTGTTATCAAAGTCCCCAGCAACTGCATGTCCTTGGCTGTCTGCTCAGCTGCTCTGTTGGCTGCTTGGTTTCCCTTAGTTATTTGGGAATCATCTCTCTGATGGCTCAGGCAGTGCATTATGGCAACCTCAATTGGCAGTGGAACCGCTGCTAGTGATGCCAAGGTCTCTGCTGGATGTTTTATATCCTTGCTCTTAGAGGTTAGTAACCCTCTTTCTTTCCATATGGCCCCATGGGCATGTACTACCATGAAGGCATATCTAGAGTTGCTATAAATGTTCACTTCTCTTCCCTTTTGAGAGCTCAAGGGCTCTTGTAATGGCAATCCATTAGGTTTTTTCTGCAGAGGTACCAGTGGGAAGGGCATGGGCTCCTATAACCTCCTCTATAGTGACTACAGCCTACCAGTTTCATCACTGTCAGTTCTCCATGAAACTGCTGCCATCTGTGTGGAGTTCCCATTCTGCAGCTGAAAACAGCTGGTCACTCAGATCTGCCCTGCTGGAATAAACTGCATCCAAAATTTCTAGGCAATCATGTTCAGGATCAGGACCATCGTCTACATTTGGGAGCAGAGTGGCCACCTTTAGAGCCATGGTAGTTTTTAGGGTCACATTGGGATTGTCTAATAAGATTGCTTGATATTTTCCTATGGATCCTACTGTAAGCCAGCATCTACCTTTTTGCTCCAGCTACGTCAGCATTTGGTGGGGACATAAACAGTGATTGGTTGTCCTGATGTAAATTTTTCAGCCTCTTGTAAGACGTCACCGGTTGCGGCTTTGGCCTATAAGCGGGGTGGCCATCCTTTTGTTGATGTTCTAACTGTTTTGAGAAATAGGCTATGGGTTGTGGAGTCTCCCCAAGCATTTGAATTAGCATCCCCAGCCCTAGTCCTTGTCTCTCATGCACATACAGCCTAAGAGGTTTTTGGGCGTTAGGAAGCCCCAAGGCTGGTGCAGAGAGTAGCTTTCCTTTATGGTTTCAAAGGCTTGTTGTCATCCTGTTGTCCAGCACAAGGGCTCTGAATCTATTCCTTTGAATGCCTCATATATGGGTCTGACTCTTAACCCATAATTCGGTACCCAGATTTGGCAGAATCCTGCCATGCCTAAGAAACCCCTCAGCTACCTGTGATGCTTGGAGTTTTGATAGCAGCTATGGCCTGTTTTCTGTTTGACAGAAGGCCCTAAGAAGTTGAAATCTAGGTCTGGTATTCTGACCAGGACCCTCTTCCACACGGGGGTCATTCAATTGATTTGCATCAAAGAGAGAAAGGAGTCTTAAGGGCTCTGTTAGTGATAGCCTTTAATTAGGAAGCCGGCATCCAGGGGAAATGGTGGACTTGTGTCTCAAAGACCATCTCCACTTTCCCCAGGCTTGCCAAATGGTTTTATGGGGATGAGTGGTGGACCGCTGATTCACGGTGACCAAAGGAGCCTGCTCACTAATCATTACAAAATTGCAGGTAAACATCAAGGAGCTCCCC